>NC_134362.1:181345341-181645341 GCF_048569485.1 Anomaloglossus baeobatrachus | reverse complement strand
ATTAAAGGGGTTCCAAGTACAGAAATAAATCCAGACCGGCACTACCCACCCATTGTCACTTTCATAGGCAAAATATCCTAGCAAAAAATACACGGAATCTGTGGTGCTGTCTTTAGAAACCAAATGGCATGATCCAACAAAATTGGAAGAAGAATAAGAAAAAGGGCATTCACAATCCCGAAAAATATGACTTTATTACTCACATTAAAAGTCCAGGCAAGGCAGGAGATTAGAAGCGCAGGGTGAATGGACTGCGCTTCCAATCTCTTGCCTTGCCTGGACTTTTAATGTAAGTAATAAAGTCATATTTTTGGCAATATGAGTGCCTTTTTCTAATTCTTCTTCCATTTTTGCATGTTAAAGGGATTGTTCAGACACTCTCTTTTTCACCTTGATCTGACATCGGGCATGAAGTTAGCTTTCCACGTTCTGGACATCCATTGCCTTGGAGGTATCCAACACATGCTCTGTTCTAATCAAAGGAGTTGTCCACTACTTTTATATTGGTGACCTATCCTTAATGTCTGATCGGCCGTGATCTAACACCCGGCAACCCATCAATTACGCGTGACTAGAGCCAGCAGCAGCAGCCGGAAATGCTCAGTTACGGAACTACTCCATTGTTTGCCGCGGCCAAGTACTGAACAGCCTCCTGTCATTGTTTTCAATGGGTGGCAGATGTGCAGAACCCTGCCGTGGCCACTATCAGTTGACGAGGCAACTCCAGAACTGAGCATTTCTGGCTGCCGGCACCAAAAATAGATGAACAGCGGGGATTCCTGGTGTTGAACCACATCCAATCAGACATTGATGACCTATCCTAAGTAAAGTCCATCAATGGAAAAGTAGTGGATAAAAACAGGAGCAAACATGGGGAGAATCAACAGACTCCCTTCAGATGTTGTCTTTGATGGGATTGGATCCAAGAGCTGCAAAGCAACAGTTATAACTACTAAAGCGGGCTTTACACGCAATGACATCGCTAACGAGATGTCATTGGGGTCATGTAATTCGTGGCGCACATCCAGCCTCGTTAGCGACGTCGTTGCGTGTGAAACGCAGGAACGACCGTTAACGATCAAAATTACTCACCTAATCGTTGATTGTTGACACGTCGTTCCTTTCCTGAATATCGTTGCTGTTGCAGGATGCAGGTTGTTCGTTGTTCCTGCAACAGCACACATTGCTATGTGTGACACCGCAGGAATGAGGAATATCACCGTACCTGCGGCCGTCCGCAATGAGGAAGGAAGGAGGTGGGCGGGATCTTTGGCCCGCTCATCTCCGCCCCTCCGCTTCTATTGGGCGGCCTCTTAGTGACGCCGCTGTGAAGCCGAACGAACCGCCCACTTAGAAAGGAGGCGGTTCGCCGGCCACAGCGACGTCGCTAGGCAGGTAAGCATGTGTGATGGGTCCTAGCGATGTTGTGCGCCACGGGCAGCGATTTGCCCATGACTCACAACCGACGGGGGCGGCTGCTTTCACCAGCGACATCGATAGTGATGTCGCTGCGTGTAAAGCAGCCTTTAGTCCCAGTGCTGCCTGTACCCATGCTCATGGGCATGGGCTGTGTCTGACATTGCAGTGCGGTCCAATTTAATAGGTTATATATAGTGAAGAGCAAGCACTAAAATTCTCAAATGCTCGATTCGAGCTGGTCTGACGCTTGGACGAGCTCGACGTGAGTAACTAGCATTATGGAAAGTCAATAATTGGCCTGCTCGGGGCTCCACCACATACAGCTAGCCATAAGCAGGGCATTTACATAGGGAGAGAGAGCAGATTTCTTTTTTGGTCACACTACGCCCGAGAATGTTGTTTTAGCCCCCGGGTGAGCCATTCAGAGACTGCAAGTGGCTCTGACTGGGGTGCCTATTCACATCATGCAATGAAGCAAACCTGTGCATTGTAGTCATTGTTTCATGGACGAAATATCCGAGCACCCACGATACTTGGCCAAACGCCGTGAGTACTTGAGCACCCTGATGCTTGATTGAGTAATAAGCAGTGCCAAATACACTGGCTCAACACTAGTTATATCTTAAAGAACAATGTCCTCCAGAATGTGCCACTCCTCTGGACAGCCAGGTTTTTAACCTAGATATAGATTAATGTGGAGGATAGGCCAAGGAATATAAGAACAACCGGAGTCTGCCAGAACGGGAGCCAGTCTTAGGTCAATTTCAGATGTCCCATTTCAGAATCTGTATATAGACTGCAATGCAGAACTGACTGCAGATCTTCAAACCCAAAACTTACAACCTTGCTTATCCCTATCAAGTCATGACAGGAAAACCCTGGTCAGTCTATGCATTATGGTCTTATACAGACCATGAAATATGACCATCTGAAACATGTATAGAATGTCTCCTTTCTTGCTTATATAAGAAGTACTTAAATAGAAAAACCTCCATGATGATGTCCAGTAGGGCATTGGGACAGTGGCTGTCTTCATGGGACAACACCTTCACTGTGCCGCCCCCGCGTCAGCTGCGGGGCTGCTCAGATCCAGATTAGTAATGGCTCGATGGGCGTCCGAACCCGGGGGTCATGCGGCCACTCGAATTAAGGGGATATTTACAGGGGATGGTGTATTTACAGTTCGTGATGCCACCCGTGATGTGTGGTAAGGTGGAGTACCACCGCTGCAGCTGGAGAGTACCCGGTGGCAATGGAGTGGGCAGCCAGGTGTTTAACCCCTCCACGGGTAGGGGGGAATGCCCCGGGACTCGGTGATGGTGACAGGGATGTGCCGTTGGGGAGGTAAGGGTCACTTGCGTACTCACTCAGTCCAATAATACTGACACCGACAACTTAAGCGGGCTTTACACACTGCGATATCGCCCGAATTTTGTCGTTGGGGTCACGGTTTTGGTGACGCACTTCCGCAATCGTTAGCGATATAGCTTTGTGTAACAGCGTTCAGCGATGTAAAATCGTCGCAAAAGCGTGATTTATCGCTAATCGGCTACACGGGTCCTAATTCCCAAAAATCGTTACTTCAGCAGTAACGAGGTTGTTCCTCGTTCCTGCGGCATCACACATCACTGCGTGTGACGCCGCAGGAGCGAGGAACGTCTCCCTACCTGCCTCCCGGCCGCTATGCGGAAGGAAGGAGGTGGGCGGGATGTTACGTCCCGCTCATCTCCGCCCCTCCGCTGCGATTGGGCGGCGGTTCAGTGACGTCGCTGTGACGCCGCACGGACCGCCCCCTTAGAAAGGAGGCGGTTCGCCGGTCACAGCGACGTCGCCGGACAGGTAAGTATGTGTGACGGCTCTGGGCGATGTTGTGCGGCACGGGCAGCGATATGCCCATGTCGCGCAACAGATGGAGGCGGGTACGCACACTAGCGATATCGGGACCGATATCGCAGTGTGTAAAGTAGCCTTTAGTAAACCAAAGTTCTGGATACCGCTGCCGCTGATGGGGAGCATGTTTGGGTCCCATTTCTGCTGGTGTTGCCTGATGATCTATGACCTTACCCTTGGCACCTTGCTCTCTTCTTAGTTGGCCCCTATAGCTTGAAACTAGTCGGGTCCCGCTCCCCAATGTGGCTAACTGAGGGAGCTTGCTCTCAGGGTTCACGCTTGGGATCTCCTAGACCGTTTTAGTGGAAAGTGCTATCCCTCTCGTTGCGCTAGTACCCCAATTTTGGAGTGGGTGGAGAGCGGATCTCTAAGGCTCCGTTGTCATCGGGTGAATTGTCAGGTTGCTTGAAGCTACTCTCTGACCTAGGGTCAACGTACCCCGTCGTGCCCTGGTCCCAGCTCGGTGATGGTACAAGGCCGCTGGCTGTTCTCCATGACAATACCGTGCCCCTTGTCACGATCTTCTGCGACCGGGGGTCCAGCTCCTACCAGGCCCAGACCAACGTCTGCTACCTAGTACCTCCAAGGAGCCCAGCTCCTGACCTCCTCTCTCCTTCACTTCCAACACTACACTGGCCTACTTCTGACACTCCTGACCTCCCCTTAACCAACCCCCAAAGTGGGCGACCCTATTCCACTCAGGCTGTCCACTGGTGTGTCTGGTGGGTGTGGTGCAGAATGTTCCTAGGGTTTTGATTAGCTGGTTTTGGCAACACCAATGGTTAGGGACCCGTAACCAAGGAGGAGGTGGATATTGCACAGAAGGGCAGATTGCACAATACCCTGTGACGACCTGATAGGCCAGGGCGTCACATCACCTTTACTGATACAACCATGAAAGAAAGCAATCCTATTTTTCTAATCTTTTACTATGAACTGTCACTATATGACCATAATCAGTGCTGATGACGTGGGCTACAAAATCAGCCGCTTCAGATCACATCCTTTAAAGGGGTAACAGGAGAAGTCTTCAGGCACTTTAATATATTTAAAACATTTAAAGACAAACAAACCCATTGAAAGTGGAAGCAATCAATGTTCTTTATTGGCTCCCCTGTCATATCTCCTAACCTACAACTTACACGAACCCTTCAGTATGGATGGGGACAAGGAGGCCACCGGAGAGATGCACTTGACACACAATGCTCCAGGTGCACAAACGTCAAGCATTGTCCTCACTTCTTGAGCCCCAACACAAAACACATAGATCCTTGTCCTCCCAGAGAGGTGATGAAGATGACAGCATTCATGTGGGTGGTCTGAATTTTAGAAACCCGTGTAACACTCATAGTCATTAACCTTTCATTGTGAGGTGACCCTCCTTACATGGCTTTTTGAAGCTCAAACATTTTTACGTTCCAGTCCATTGAGAGCAGCTAGCCCATAAAGTTCCCCCATTTTTCTTTTATTGGCCTCATTCTCAGGATAGTCTATTGTGTTCTTTTTTTATTATGGTGTTTAAACTCCTGGTTAGATCTGGATTTACTCACATCTGCCGGCGGCATGGGGGAACGTGGAACAAAGGTGTCTTTATACTGAAGACAGGTGTCTCAGCTCTTCTAGAGTAAATTCATGCTCCTCTTCCATAAATGTATGGGTGATGCTTCAGTTACCAAGACATTGTAATGTTAGCTGGCTCCAGCCAGACGAGGTCAAGTGCAGGTATTGGGCTATTCCCACCATGGATATGTTGAAAATGCCCAATAGATATGAATCCCTCTCTAATCTTGACCAGACAGGCATGGCTCTCTCCATTCATTTTATAGGATGTCGGAAAATTGACAAGAGTTTTCTTTTCTACTCACACAGTGTATGGTGTGGCCATTTTCTCCAGATAGACATGAGTCCCATTGATACACCATAAATGTCCCAGAAGAAACAACATTGCAAATGTGGTAAGATGACAGCAACCTTTATACACGACATGTAACCAAAAGATAATGTATTTTCCAGTTTGTAAGTCACACTTTTTTCCCCCCAAAATGGGGGGTGCATCTTACAAACTACCTATGGTTTACCGGGGCAGCAGTGGGGGCGCAGGATCAGCGATACTGCGGGCTTGTGGTGTGTCACAGCGGCAGGTGTCATTGATCTGCTGGCAAGCTCGGAGGAGGGGATGTCACAGCTCAAGAGGGTCAGTGTGCGGCAGTGGAGAGTCGGCGATACTGCGGTCTCTTGGGGTGTTGTGATGGCGGGTGCCATTGATCTGCAGGCTGCTTTGAATTGCCAGCAGATGACGAGATGGACTTCAAGAAAATGGCCTCTGAGGCGGCGAATGCACAGATAGGACGCCACTGCCATTTTCTTGAAGTCCATCGCATCAATTTGTGTACGTGCCACCTACACGGCCAGTTTCTTGAAGTCCGCCGGCTATTCAATGTAGCCAGCAGTCTGCTAGCAGATCAATGGTGCTCGCCATCATGACACCGAACAGGTCCGCAGTATCGAGAACCCTCTGCTGCCACACACTGACCTTCTTGAGCTGCGACTCCTCCTCCGAGCCCACCGGCAGATCAATGGTGCCCTCTGCTTTGACACCCCAGGAGCCCGCAGTATCGCCGACCCTCTACACACTGACCTTCTTGAGCTGCGACACCCCCTCCTCCGAGTCCACAGCATCAACTACCCTGCTTACCTGTGACCTTCCTGAGCCACTCCATCAATGCCACTTCCCTCTGGTGAGTTAATACAAGAGGCACTAGGATTATAAGATGAACCCTCATTGTAACATTGAAAACATTTTACTCCCATTTTCCTCCTTCAAATTTGGGGTGCCTCTTATAATCTGGTGCATCTTATAAAACGAAAAATACGGTACTTGTCATCCAAAATTTCAGTCGCATTGCAAGATGGACGCACCTTTCATCAACAACACCAAAGTCTCATGAAACTTGGGTTGGATTTCTTGAGATGATTGCAATATATTTGTAGAAGATTGTAAATGTGTTCTCTTTATCAATCATTAGATGCTTTGTGTTAGTAATGTCTTCATGGTGGGGTGGCAAAAAATGGGCACAATCGCCTCCATGTACAGTATGTATACATACAGATGGCCGTAGAGAGGACATTTCGTATGAAGACCACACTGCTGTAAGAGAGTTAACTTCTGTACCATATCAATATGAGTTATTTCTACGCATTTCGGAGAGCTATCCCTCTCCTTCTTCATGAAGTATCATACCATAATTGTTCCTGTAGAAGAAAAGGTATACCTTTCCGAAACGCGTACAAGTATGATTGTTCTTGAAGAAGGAGAGGGATTTCTCTCCGCAACACGTAGAGGTACGTTTGTTCTTGGACAAGAACAAGGATATCTCTTTGAAACACGTAAACGTATGATTGTTCCTGAAAAAGAAGAGGGATATCTCTCCGAAACGCATAGAAAAAAATCATATTGATGTTCTACAGAATTGTCCTCTCACGACAGCGCGGATTTCATACCACTTTTCCTCTCAAGACCCTATTGTTTGCACTTTTGTCTTCTAGTTTTTCCCTACATATAGATGTGGATACAAGAGCAGGTTGTGTCCTTCATTTCTTTCCTCTTGGCTATGCATATCCTGAGATCAGTAGTGGAAGCAATGGCCTACATAGATATTGCGGGGTCCCATATCAAAAGTCTGAAGTTGGTTACCCCTCTTCTGGTCTCCCCCCAAAAAATTGGCGAGGTTGTGCCTTCTTACTTTTAAAGTAAGAAAGAATAACACGTATTATGGAAAGTACACAGTATTTATGCTAATACATAAGCCCCTTAAGTCCTTGTGGTCACTGTGGGGCCCCAGATCATGGGCCGCACAGCGGCCTTGTGGTCTTCCAGTATGGGCAGTACACCCCTGAGTGGAAGATTACCAGCTTTGAACAAAAAAAAAAGTTTTTCGATACTCTTTATAGAGATGTTTATAGCATACGTATGTGGCAACCCATTAGAAGTAATGTGAATTCCGGCCTACTTTGGACTATTAGCACAAAGCTCGACAGCTATTTGCCACCATTTCTATAGAGTAAGATGTGCTGAAGAAGAAAGTGACCCCATAGGGACTAAGACAAACAACAAAATACAAAATATCAGAGATAATGAATTTTGCTAAAGAATATGCTGCCTACTTACTGACAAACATAAGAAAGGTGCATTGTGGATAGCAAAAAAAGCAGAGCGGTATCCTAACTTTTCTTCCACTGACTGACAGAAACTAACAGCAATATGGCTAGACTTAAAAATGAGACAATCAGCGGTAGAAATTACCAGCAGGAGAAGCAAAGTATGTAAAGCCCACCCAAAAGGGGATTGGTCAGGCAGATGAGTAAATTAATAGAACTATTACTAGGGATGATCGAATACCTCAAATATTCGGGTTCGCGAATATTTGCCGAATAGGTCGCCGCTATTCGACTATTCACGAATATTCGATGAGCAATGTAAGTCTATGGGAAACCCGAATAACAACTATTCGGAACTATTCTGGCTTCCCATAGACTTACATTGCACATCGAATATTCACATAGCGGGGACCTACTCGGCGGATATTCGCGAAGCCGAAATTTGAGGTATTTGATCATCCCTATTACCCTTAAAAAACTGAGGCAAGGATAACAAAAACTTAACACCCGGAAGGTGATTTGGCAAATGAGTAAACGAAAACACCTATTACCCTTAAAGAGCTAAACTACATATAACTGAAACTAAACACCCACAGAAAAGGTGAATCTACTGTGGTCCAGTGGACAGAGAAGCCGACCAGAGACTCAAAGGTTTGAATCCAGATGAATGACAATTGCCTTGCAGATAATTTGAATCTAGGAAAATGGCGTTTGACTTTAAGAAATTTTGGCCTTTTTGAACAGTGCTCTTCTGTGCATCCAGTACTCAAATGGCCTTATGTGACTTAATGATGTGCATCACCATGTGACATCATGATATTTCATTAGGCTAGAGGCACCATAGAGTACAATTAAGATGGAAAATTACACTAGATATGCAAAGAACTGGACAGAGAGATGAATGGAGGGATAAGTCCAGTTGGAGTGAGTATATATATCTATATATATATATATGTATATATATATATAGATATCTATATATATATATATATGTATATATATATAGATATCTATATATATATATATACATAGTGGGGCTGTTCTCAGGTGCTCACTGAGTGTACTGAGAACACTCGCTTGGTTGCTAGATTAAGGCACACAGGAACAGTTTTCTATTTATGACAGTCCAGTTGGTTTATTCACACACATAAGCCAGCACTGCAGCAAAATAAAAAAGGCTTCTTGTGGCTTTAAAGAAACAAAAACATGAGTCTTCCTTTGTATATGACACAGTACGTTTCATCCGCGGCTATGCCCACATGGCTTTAGATACAATCCCACGCAGAAGTATTCCAGTGGAGGTATAGGACTGTCCACTTACTGACCTTGCTCAGTATACAACTCACTTTTGTGAGGTTACCTTTATGAAGCTTGACACTTAGGAAGACTGGCTCACTGGGATCACACACACCAGGGATTGTGACTTGCTCTCAGTCACTGACTTCTGCCAGTCCAGACCCTCTGATGGAGTCCAGCTTCCCAAGCACAGAGCAACCACAGGCTCCATACAATTGGCCTCCTCACCAGTGTGTCTCCAGGGAAATCTGCGGCCAGCTCTAAACCCACATGGTCTGTTCGCAGGATGCCTCCAGGAAGTAAACTGCTTCCAAGTACACACAGACCATGTGACCAAACAACCATTCTCATACTGTATATCAGACCAGACACACCCATGGATGGAGGTATCTGAATAGATTGAGTTGCCCAGCACTATGACAACTCGTACACCTGGCCCATGATACATTTAACAAGACTTGTGGAACTTATATATATATGCCCATTTTGAAATTATTTGAAACCCTTCTCAGTACACCCCAGATAAAGACTTTGTGTTGCATCTTATGGTAGACTTCAACCCTCGTGGCATTGTCTTCCACTCTTCTTGCCCATATGGTCCACTCCCTAAAGCTGAGATGTGCCCAGTAAAGTTATATTACATAGACATCTATATTGAGACCCTTATTTTTCAGAATCCAGTTTCCCCCCCTTAGTGCGCTGATGCACCCTGTAACTTAAAGCCAAACAGACTGCACAGTCCTTCAGGTCATGTAGATGTTTAACACATTTTTTTGCATACAAATTTGATTTGTTCCCTTTCTATATAATGGCCTTTCATTAGAATGCAGCATTGAGAGCGCTGAAGATTTATGCGTATATGTCGGCTGTGTAAATATCCTGACAGGCTGCCCGATGCATTGTGGGTAAAGTCATCTAATCGTCTGTATATTTTTACAAGCATAAATTTCAAGACTTGGCAGCCATTCAGTGGGAACATATGTTTTCTGCATTAAGCAATAGCCATAAAAGGAATGACGTGTTGAGAATTAAGGAAATCAGATGTTTTCCTTGGTTTCGTCTTGGCGGAGAAATGGATCTCCTTATTTTTACAGACGTCTGTTTGAGGCTTCAAAAGACTGACAAACCTGACCACAGGGTCATTTCCCCTGAAAACTAGAAAACTAGGCTATATATACATATATGTGCACATGAATATATATATATATATATATATATATATATATATATATATATATATATATATGTGTGTGTGTGTGTGTATACTGTGTACATATATGACTCGCCCACCCCTGGGCCTTAGGTGACTCGGTGTCGGGCCGGACTAGTCCGGGGTAGTCAGCGGTGGTGGGGCCAGACTCCGTGACCCTGGTGGAGTCAATTAATAATGCGGTATTGGGGAGATGATGATAATGTTTATATGGATATTCGTGACACCACCTGTGGTAATTTGCAGCTATGGCGCCGCAGCTGCTGGGAGGGACCTCCGGGGCTGGTGTTATGGCAGCTGAGGTGTTTCTTGCTCTACACAGGTAGAGCAGATACCCCGGGGCAACCTTTGGTGCTTGGTATAGTCTATGGTGTTTGTTATTGATGAGGCGCAGGATAAACCAGACGACACAGGGCTTGCAGTTAGGATGGTTTTACTCACTGTTCAGTCTCAGTACTGCAGTTGACCGGTTACCCACGGAATGCCAGGATCCACTGTCAGGGGCCGCCGCCGATCCTGGAGAAGTCAAGGGTCAGTCCCGGTGTACCCCTTTTATGTGTGTCCTTCTCTCACTGACTTCCTAGCCTTCAACTGTTTTTGTTGGTCTCGGCCTCCACCACAGGGTCTGTACAAAGGGGGCTGACCGCAGTCGTCTCTTGCCCTCTTCACCGGGGATCTGTGGCGGGAAGTGGCCCTGGGTGCATGCAACAATCTCCCAGGCCTTCGGTTTTACTTTTGAGGAATTGTCTTTCTTCCCTCTGTCTAGGGACCGTCCCTGAATGCAGCCAGATCCCTCCACCCGATGTTGTCAGTGGAACAGGTCACGGGACAATTGCCCTTCCGTGGCCCTGGAATCCTTTCTTCTTTTCTTTCAGTGTCACCTGGGCCTAACTAGACCCCAGGATCTCCACCAGGAACCTCCTTCTGTCTCTGCCTTCTCTATCTGCTGTCCTCTCCTGACAGCCCACCTCCTCACTCCTTCTCTCTCACTGCCTGAAATCTAACTAGACTGCCTAGACTGACTAAACTTGAACTTCCTAGTTCCCTTTGTCTACTCTATCTTTCTGACTCCTCCCACACACCCACTGACTAGGCCCCACCCACACCATTGGGACCTGAGATGGGACTTACGGCCCCATGAGCTGAACATCTATGGGGGTTGCTTTCACTATCCCTGACCCGGTGTATACCTACCAATTGGTGTGTGCAAGTTTTGTCTGTACATCGGCAGTTGACCCCATTCTTACCCGGGATGGGATACCACACCTCTGGCTGAGGTGCAATATCTCCTGTGGCGACGGAAGCCTCAGGGGCGCCACATATACAGTATATATATACTGTATATATAGTATATAGTATATATTTTTTTATTAATTTATTATTATTAAGGGGGGCCCTTGTTGTCACTGATCCCGGAGATAGGTCTAATGGTGACAATATCTGGGCCGCCGTCCTAGCCCTGTTCCTGTACAGCCCTGATCTAATACACCCTTTCCCTCACCCCAGGGAAGGGCCGCAAAAGGGGTGGTAGAACCCAACAATATGGACAACAGGGGAAACCAAAACTTGTTCACTCAGCATGCTCACACAGAGGTATGGACAACAAGTGATAAGGAGGAAAATGAGAGCAGGGAGGAAACAACAAGATGAAGAGAGAACTCCACTCACAAAACACTGCAATCACCAGCAGGAGTGGGATACAACAGCACACAGACCAGTGTAGGAAAAGATATCGCTGGCATGGGAAGACAAATTCCTCCATCTTAAAAAGGCAGGGAGTAGCTGTGTAGCTGTGTATAGGTTTTCAAACAACATGGGATCCCAGAAGTAAGCAGCAGGCCAGTATAAATTGACTCCTGACAGCCTGATCACAAATGAACACACAGTGGGTCAATGCCTTGCCCAAGCCTGCCTGTGTAACTCAGAAGCACCAGAGATACCACAGTGTGGAGTGTTGTAGTCTGTCATGTAGACAGTGTCTGATGCCACTGACACGTGGCGAGTTATGAGCCAAACCCCGTGTGACAATTTTTCACAAGAGGTTGGTAACAACTTATCCAATCCACACAGGCAAAGGAATCAAACCATAGACGACCATAAAATAAGTTATGTGTAATAATAAGAAATGATACAAAGAACAAATGAAGAAGGAGAAGTGAAAATACTCATGGAAAGTTATAACACTAGCTAAAATCTATCAGTATTTAGAAAGTAATCCTGATTCGTATGAAAAATAACAGTTGATTAAACTGATGGCCTATAGAAAGGTGTCTCATTACCAAGGTGCCACACAAGAAACATCTCATGATGGGTAAAACCAGGGAGCTGCCTCAAGACCTTCACAACTATATATATATTTTCAAATTCAGGTTTGGAGACCCATGGCCAGTTCGTGCATCGTGGTTCATACAAGTACCGTAATACATGGACACTTGGATGAGGCTATAAGTCTACATTCAGATGTTACGGTTGATGCGCCGTTAAAGCTAAATTTGAAAATTCAATAAAAATTAATGCAGTTTTCCTGCAGTTTTTACCGCAAACAGCACTTATACTCCAAATATTGCCTTTGGTTTTGATGCAACTTTTAACGTCAACTCAACTGCAATGTCTATATGCACCTTTATTACCTATGCTAGAGTTGAATGTGATTAGTATTTGGTCTCTCCGATACATATAAATACTTGGCTCGGTGGTGTGCTCATTAGGCACTGCTTGATAGTTGGCCCATATGTTTATACTGCTCAAGTACTTGGCACACATGTTTAGCGTCTGTTAGACAGCCAATAAACATATACAGTAATGTCGTAGCCATGTTGATTACTGGCATTACTATGATTGGTTGTCCGCATAGCATCATCGGGTCTTTTATGAGACCCAGGGGCACAATGCTCTGCAAACTGTCCTCTAACAAGCAGTTTAGTGAGAATTGATGTAGGAGGCAAAGTTTAGATTAGAGCAGGGTTTACACAAGTGCACTCTTTATTGCCTATCATGTGGCACTAAAGGTTGTTTTTAGCTTTTTTTAACCTAATAAATAATTAAATAATTTAAAGAAATGGTGTGGGGTCCCCCGTATTTGTGATAACCAGACAAGGTAAAGCTGACAGCTGCTGGTTGGTATTATCAGGCTGAGATAGTCCATGGTTATTTGGCCCTTCCCAGCCTAAAAGTAGCAGCCTGCAGCTGCCCCAGAATTGGCGCTCCTATTAGATGCACCAATACTGGTACTTTGCCCAACGTTTCCTGATTGCCCTGGTGTGTGGGTAATATTTTGATGGGTTTTTGTCAGTTGTGTAATGTCAGCTGGCAACAACAAGTCATGTGTACTCAACAAATTTGGCAGGACATGTCGGCTGCCCATCTGATGTGTATGGGAACATCTCAAATAGCCTCCAAAAAATTGGAGAGAAGGATCTGGTAATGGTAATTTCAACTCCCGATCTTTTTGTTCGACTTCTCAGTGGTGTTTGGTAGCAGCTTCCTTGTTTCATAGCTTCAGCCATACCATTATTTAAATGGGTATAGGAGGCATTAGGTAGCCATTATCTGTAGGCTTTTTACTTTGCCAGATTTGGCTCCATGACAATACCACTCACTGTATATGGTGGTGTCCTAACTCTCTTCCAGTGACAGGATTCAGGGAATACAAGGGTAGAGTTTATTATATTCAAAAAGGCTGATCCTTTTTGTTTTCAAGGAGATATACTACCATGAGAGGAGTCTGACAACATTTTACTCCCTGCTCCCTGTTTCGAAAATATGCATGTGATTGGTGTTGGATGAAAAAGCTGTCTTACATTTGACTGATTACTAATGCCACCTTTAGTATCGGTCTTCACTGCAGTTTTGGCATGGGAATCCACAAAAAGGAAGCAACAGACTGACAGTGATACTGTAATGATTCCCTGTTGGCTCTGTTCTATGCAGAGCAAATGTGTCCTAGGTGTTTTCTTGTTGTCTGTATTCCCCGGGTTCAGGCTCGATGGGAGGGGCCTATTTGGTCATGTCTTGTTCAGGGTAGTCTTATTTTGGCGCTGTCTCACCCGGAACACCGCCAGTAATAGTTCCTGCTCTACAATGTATGCTTCCGGTTTTCGTGAGTTGTTCTGATGTTGTCCTGTTACTTTGCGTCCCATTCCCTGACCTCTGTCCCTCCCGTAGTGTCTATATTCCCTGCCTCTCTAACTCTTGACCTGTTTTGTGACCCACGGCCCCGTTCTCTCCCCTGTACCTTTGTGCCCTCTCGGCTTCCATCCCTGCCTTGTTCTCTGACCATGGCCCTGCTTTCCTTCTGTACCTGATGCTACTTCCTGGCTTAGGCTAAGGACACACAGCTTTTCTCCCGTTCGTCGGATCCGGCGCGCTCCTGTACAGTGTATACAGTACAGTGGCTGCACTGCAACTTCCTGGTCACATGCTCCAGTTACATGACAGCACGTGACCGGAGCTTGTCGAGCAGCCACTGTACTGTATACACTGTACGGGAGCGCGCCGGATCCGACAAACTGGAAAAAAGCCGAATGTGTGTCCTTAGCCTTACTGACCACCAGCTTGCACGTGACCTCGGATTCTCTTGCTCATTTGTACTGACGTGACCTCCTGGCTTCTGACTCTCGGCTTGATGAACTACGCTAGAGACCATCCCCACCTTGGTACTAGTGACCCCTAGCGGGCAAGCTCCTCACTACACCTAGAAACTCTACACTAGAGATGAGCGAACCGGTCCCGGTTCGGCTCGAGGTCGGTTCGCCGAACGGAGGTCCCGTTCGAGTTCGGCTCGTCGAACGTTCGACGAACCGAACTCGAACTGCATAGGAAACAATGGCAGGCAATCACAAACACATAAAAACACCTAGAAAACACCCTCAAAGGTGTCCAAAAGGTGACAAACAACTCACAACACAACACAAACACATGGGAAAGTGACAAGGACATATACTCATGCGAAAACAAAAGAGCAGGATAAGGAAAAAGAGGAGGAGACACAGATATAGGCATGGCACGTCCTTCTAAAATCATGTAAAACACCGCAAGGTGACTCCAAGCGGAGTCTCCCTTTTTTCCTAAAATTGGGCCACACACACACCCACCCCTTCAGTGGCAGCACTTGTACCCCAGTTGTACACTTCACAGCTAAATTTGCATCAAGCACAATCAAAAATACGCCATACTTAACCGTTCCCAGGATGACCCCGGGTTAGGTAGCAAAGTCTTTGCTGAACCATGACTTGTTCATCTTGGCTCCTTTTAAAAAACACAGCAAGCAAGGGTTACTCCAAGCGGAGTCTCCCTTTTTTTCAAAAAATTGGGCCCCACACACACCCACCCATTCAGTGGCAGCACTTGTGCCCCAGTTGTACACTTCACAGCTAGATTTGCATCAAGCACATTCAAAAATGCGCCATAATTAACCGTCCCCAGGAGGACACCGGGGTAGGTAGCAAAGTCTTTCCTGATCCCAGCTCTGTTCATCTTGGCTTCTTTTAAAAACACAGCAAGCAAGGGTTACTCCAAGCGGAGCCTCCCTTTTTTCCAAAAATTGTGCCCCACACACCCACCCATCAGTGGCAGCACTTGTGCCCCAGTTGTACACTTCACAGCTAGATTTGCATCAAGCACATTCAAAAATGCGCCATAATTAACCGTCCCCAGGATGACACCGGGGTAGGTAGCAAAGTCTTTCCTGATCCCAGCTCTGTTCATCTTGGCTTCTTTTAAAAACACATCAAGCAAGGGTTACTCCAAGCGGAGCCTCCCTTTTTTCCAAAAATTGGGCCACACAGACACCCACCCCATCAGTGGCAGCACTTGGGCCCTAGTTGTACACTTCACAGCTAGATTTGCATCAAGCACATTCCAAATCCACAAGCATTTACTCTCCCCAGGATGACACAGGGGTTGTAAATTCCTTGTGGATCCATGACTTGTTCATTTTGATGAACGTCAGTCTGTCCACATTGTCACTGGACAGATGCGTGCGCTTATCTGTCAGCACACACCCAGCAGCACTGAAGACACGTTCAGAGACAACGCTGGCAGCTGGACATGACAAAATCTCCAAGGCGTAACTGGATAGCTCTGGCCATTTTTCTAGATTTGAAGCCCAAAATGAGCAAGGCTCCATTTGCAAAGTCATAGCATCGATGTTTATTTGTAGATACTCCTGTATCATCCTCTCCAGCCGTTGACTATGTGTCAGACTTGTTGTCTCTGGTGGCCTTGCAAAGGAGGGTCTAAAAAAATTATGAAAAGATTCCATAAAATTGCTGTTACCAGCACCAGATACGGTCCTACTGGTACGGGTAGACTGTTGAAGATGACGAGACCGTCCCATGTTTGTCAAGTTACAACTGGGAGATTCACTCCCTGCACCTGCACGGTTGTTTGGTGGAAAAGCGGATCTAAGAGCGAGTAACAGCTTCTGCTGATACTCCTGCATACGTGCGTCCCTTTCTATGGCTGGAATTATGTCACAAAATTTGGACTTGTACCGGGGATCTAATAGTGTGGCAAGCCAGTAGTCATCATCACTTCTAATTTTGACAATACGAGGGTCATGTTGGAGGTAGTGCAACAAGAAGGCACTCATGTGTCTTGCGCAGCCATGCGGACCAAGTCCACGCTGTGTTTGTGGCATAGAGGTGCTAACCGTTCTTTCTTCCTCTGACATCTCCCCCCAACCTCTTTCAACTGAAATTTGACCAAGGTCTCCCTCATCTGCTGAGTCTTCCATGTCCATGGACAGTTCGTCCTCCATTTCTTCATGTCCTCCTGCACCTTCCTCAACATCTCGCCTGCTACCATGCGCCATTGTTGATCCCTGTCCCCCATGGTCCCATGCCTGGCGCCTTGGTGATGATGAACGTCTGGACCTTGGTGATGTTGTTGTGTCTTGCGCATATGAATCCTCCTGTAGTTCATCCCCTTCCTGTTGTCCCACCCCCTGACTCCGAATAGTGTTTAGCGTGTGCTCCAGCATGTAAATGACTGGAATCGTCATGCTGATAATGGCATTGTCAGCGCTAAACATATTCGTCGCCATGTCGAAACTGTGCAGAAGGGTGCATAGGTCCTTGATCTGAGACCACTCCATCAGGGTGATCTGCCCCACCTCTGCATCTCGTTGGCCCAGGCTATACGTCATGACGTATTGCACCAGGGCACGGCGGTTCTGCCACAGTCGCTGTAACATGTGGAGAGTTGAATTCCAGCGTGTCGCCACATCGCATTTCAGGCGATGAACCGGCAGGCCGAAAGACTTCTGGAGCGATGCAAGTCGCTCAGCTGCGGCGCTTGAACGGCGGAAGTGAGCAGACAGTTTTCGTGCCCTGTTCAGAAGGCCATCTAGGCCGGGATAGTGTGTTAAAAATTGCTGCACGACAAGGTTCAACACGTGAGCCATACAAGGTACGTGTGTCACCTTGCCCAGGCGAAGGGCCGCACCCAGGTTTGCAGCATTGTCGCACACGGCCTTACCAGGCTGCAGGTTGAGTGGAGACAACCATTTATTAAACTCGGACCGCAGAGCTGACCACAACTCCTCAGCTGTGTGACTCTTATTCCCAAGACATGTCAAGCTAAAGACCGCCTGATGCCGTTGCGCTCTGCTGCCAGCATAGTAATGAGGGGTGCGTGATTCCTTCTGCGCAGTGAGAACGCTGGTGGCCTGACCAGGCAGGCTTGGGGCGGAGGTGGAGGACCCAGATGAGGTGGAGGATGCAGAAGCAGTGGCGGAACTTGGACAGACAGAGGATTGACACACAAGTCGTGGGGACGGCAAGACTTGTGCAGCAGACCCTTCACCATCTATCACCATAGTTACCCAGTGCCCAGTGAGCGACATGTAACGTCCCTGTCCATGCTTACTGGTCCAAGTATCGGTGGTGAAATGCACCCGTTCACACACAGAGTTTCTCAATGAAGCGGTGATGTTGTGTGCGACATGCTGGTGTAGCGCGGGCACACCTTTCTTAGAGAAGTAGTGGCGACTAGGCATCTGGTACTTGGGCACAGCGACAGACATAAGGTCTCTAAAATCCTGTGTGTCCACTAGGCGGAAAGGCAGCATTTCGGTAGCCAACAGCTTACAGAGGGATAGAGTCAACCTCTTAGCTTTGTCATGGGTCGCAGGAAGTGGCCTTTTATTTGACCACATCTGAGGGACAGAGATCTGGCTGCTGTGTGTAGACGGTGTTGAGTAGGGTGTCCCTGGAAAAATGCAGGTTTGTGAGGAAAGTGCAGGCGGAGACATGATGTTGCCTTCATCCAACGTTGGTGCTATCGATGTCTGAGAGAGCTGTACACACTCACTTGTTTCCCCTTCCAAACCAACTGACGACCTACCAAGCAAACTGCCTGTTGCGGTTACAGTGGTGGAAGTTGTGGGTGGAAAAACAGGTGTGACAGCTGTCCCCACAGTCCTAGAAGATGACGAGCGCGCGGATGCACTGGAAGGGGCAGGTGGTGGATGGTTCGCTCCGCTAGGCCGCATTGCAGCACGGTGAGCTTCCCACCGGGCCATATGATATTTATTCATGTGACGATTCATGGAAGAAGTTGTCAAACTGCTGAGGTTTTGACCTCTACTAAGAGAGCCATGACAAATTTTACAGATCACATAATTTGGGCGATCTTTTTCTATGTCAAAAAAGGACCAGGCTAGGCAAGGCTTAGAGGCCATGCGACCTGTTGATCCACCCCGAATAATGCTCAGAGGCAGAGTGGTGGCTGAGGATGCAGTTGTAGACGTGCTACCAGTACTCCGACTCTGTCTAGGAAGGCGCAAGGTAACTTCGTCATCAGTTGCATCCTCCTCCACCACCTCTGTTGACCTCCTCGAGTGCCTGACTGTGGGTTGACAGTAGGTGGGATCTAGAACTTCATCATCAATTGTTGTGTTTGAACTCCCCTCCCCCTCAGACCGAGCCTCTTCTTGCCCTGACCGAATATTTAAGTTGTCATCCCAATCGGGTATCTGCGTCTCATCTTCATCAGTATGCTCCTCATTGTCTATAACCACAGGTGTTACAGTTTGTGACAAAGGGTCAACATTATGCTCAGAAACTTGGTCCTCACGGCCTGAATCAGAGTCACAAAGGTTCTGGGCATCACTGCAGACCATTTGCTGTTCTGTACTCACTGTAGCTTGGGAGCAGACCTCTGATTCCCAGGCTATAGTGTGACTGAACAGCTCTGCAGACTCAGCCATCTCAGTTCCACCATACTGTGCAGGGCTGATGGAGACTTCAGAGCTGGGAGAAAGCAAGTTTGATTGGGATGACAACTCAGAGGACTGGTGTTTTTTGGATGCGGTACTTGAAGTGGCTGAGAGGGCACTTGTTGGACCACTTGAGATCCATTCAAGCATTTTCCTTTTTTGGCCATCATCTACCTTTGTTCCTCTTGTTCGTGTCCGTAAAAAAGGGAGCACATCGGATTGTCCACGGTAAGTAGTAGACATCTTACTTTTGCTGGTAGATGGTCTATCTTCAGCAGATGATAATGGAGCTTTGCCACCTTCCCCACGGACAAAACCTTTTTTGCCTTTTCCACCACGCCTCTTCCCCTTTCCACCAGCATCTGTCATTTTGCCACTCATGTTGATTGCGACAAGATTGTGCACTGAAAATGTGGTAGTAAAAATTGAGAGGTGGTGTAGATTGCAGTGGTGGTCTAGCTTTATTAACAGTAGAATAATAAAGAATAAATATCCCTGACAATGCAACTACGGCCCTTAAACTGGCAGCAAAAAATGCTAGTATAATGGCTTAGTTATAATGAGTTGGAGTGTGCAATGCAGGCAGAGGTGCTGCAAATGTCTTTGCACTAGTGTGACTAGACAAATGTCCAATAGCCACGTTTAGGATGCCACTAGGTACACTGAGTGTTTGCTAGTATAATGGCTTAGTTATAATGAGTTGGAGTGTGCAATGCAGGCAGAGGTGCTGCAAATGTCTTTGCACTAGTGGGACTATAGCAAAGTCCAATAGCCACGTTTAGGATGCCACTAGGTACACTGAGTATTTGCTAGTATAATGGCTTAGTTATAATGAGTTGGAGTGTGCAATGCAGGCAGAGGTGCTGCAAATGTCTTTGCACTAGTGGGACTATAGCAAAGTCCAATAGCCACGTTTAGGATTCCACTAGGTACACTGAGTGTTTGCTAGTATAATGGCTTAGTTATAATGAATTGGAGTGTGCAATGCAGGCAGAGGTGCTGCAAATGTCTTTGCACTAGTGGGACTATAGCAAAGTCTAATTGCCACGTTTAGGATGCCACTAGGTACACTGAGTGTTTGCTAGTATAATGGCTTAGTTATAATGAGTTGGAGTGTGCAATGCAGGCAGAGGTGCTGCAAATGTCTTTGCACTAGTGGGACTATTGCAAAGTCCAATTGCCACGTTTAGGATGCCACTAGGTACACTGAGTGTTTGCTAGTATAATGGCTTAGTTATAATGAGTTGGAGTGTGCAATGCAGGCAGAGGTGCTGCAAATGTCTTTGCACTAGTGTGACTAGACAAATGTCCAATAGCCACGTTTAGGATGCCACTAGGTACACTGAGTGTTTGCTAGTATAATGGCTTAGTTATAATGAGTTGGAGTGTGCAGAGGACAGGAGGGTACAGTGGCAGGATTGTGGTGCTCTGGGTAGAGGAATGGAAGCCTGCCTTTCTATTCCCTCCTAATAGGGAAATGCAGGGAGGAAATCCCTGACCTTTGCTACACAGATGCTGTCGCTGTTTTCAGGACCTGTCACCTATGGCTCTGACCCTACCGGTTTTAGCCCTTAAAAGGACTGATAGAAAGTGCTATCCCTAAGCTGTCCAGCGCTGTGTATGGAGCGCATACAGCTGTATCGGCGATAGGACTCAGGAGGACGGAGCTGCGACAGTGATGTCTGATACCAAAGACGCAGAAGAGATAATGGCGTCCTGGAGGAAAATGTCCGTTTTTATAATGCAGGGACATGTGACATGGACATCCTATCACACATGCCGTTGCTTCTCTGGCTAAAAGTCCACTTAGCTGTGTGTGTGTCTGGGATTGGCTGACATGCTGGCCCGCCCCACAAGACGCGCGCGCTTAGGGAAGGAAGACAAGGAAAAAAAAAAAAATGGCGATCGCCATTATAGAAACAGCAGTGATCTGAAGGCGCTGTTCACGCACACTATACACTGAAATGTCATAATAGTGTGAGTCACAGAGTGACTTACACTATTACAGCGGAAAGCCAGCTAGGAATTAGCTGTTTTTTTGCTGCTGGAAACGTTCTCGAACGTTTCTAGAACTATCGAGCTTTTGCAAAAAGCTCGAGTTCTAGTTCGATCTAGAACAGGCCCCAAAATCACTCGAGCCTAGAACTGGAGAACCTCGAACCGCGAACCGCGCTCAACTCTACTCTACACCATTTAGGGTACCTGTATGCCCTGGTGGTGAGTGCTACAGAAACTGTTTTTTTCATGGCGGACATGTAAAAATGGATGTTCAAATGAGCGCAATGCAAAGTTGTCCTCAAACAAACAAAAGGAGGTTCCGGAATTCCTCATTCCGCTCATGTGTCTGCCTGCACATTACTCGGCACAAAAGTGGCGATCTTATCCGTCTATCTCCTTCCATGTTTATTAGATGTCTGACTTCAGATACACCTGAATACATCATCCACACCGGGCTCTGCTCCCGGGACACAGGAAACCATTCACAGCTCAACCAAGATGAAGAGAATTTTAGATTTCAAGATCCGACCAAACAAAAAAGCAATTGCCTCAGAAGGTTTCTATTCAGCAAAACAATTCCGAAGAGGAAATTGTCAGCCACTGAATGGGAATGTGAACGGCATCGGATTAAATGGAGATGATAAGTGATCAGAATGTTACCAACCGGCCCCAAATGTTCAACAACTAAACCGCGCCATTATAGTATATCGCATCAAGCATGCATTTAAATTGCTGTATTAGAAGTTTGCATTTTTTTGTTAAAAATGTTTACCAGTTATAACCATGAATCTTATGTCTGGACTCACTGTAAGTACACAAAATAGATCACATGTTTCCATTTAATTTCTTGGAGCAAAGTTACTTTTCTTAGTGCTTTTCAACTACGACGGAAGATGTGCCAAATTCTGCTTGCACTTTGGAGCAAATATATCAGCCAGCAAATGCCGATTTGAAAAATATGGAGCACTTTAAGATTGTCTAGTCTATCTTTGTACTAATCAACTATTAATTATTGTACAGAATTAGTATTTTTTTCCCCATCATGTTTGCACCACAAGCAAAAAGGGCATGACTGATGGAACATTAAATTACCCATAATGGGGAAGGGGGTGCCAAGAATCTGGCCTGTCTTGTTCATGCACATCTGTTGAGCTCCCAGGAATCAAAAACTTAGATCAAGCAGAAACAATTACCAAGGTGCCACACAAGAAACATCTCATGATGGGTAAAACCAGTGAGCTGTCCCAAGACCTTCACAAAGATGTATATATATAAATACCTTTGAGTCTGTCAAATTTGAATCAGAAAACCCACATCCAGTCCATGTCTCACGTTCTGTGCTCGGACCATGATGTCTGAATGAGCCTTACGTAAGAGAACTTGGAAGCAAAGCTATGGTTTATGACAAATGCCTCTATATATTCCTTATTAGTCAATGTGTACACAAAAGCAAGATGAAAATACTGATCGGTAAGTTTGACGGAGGATTCCTGTCAAGTTTTGGATAGATAGCCATTCAGTTGAATTACCAACGTCAAATAATATACTTCTTTGGTAGTGACAGCAATCAAGGAGGGATCCAAAGGAGCCACGCACACACTTTGGAGAACCAAGTGAGATGCAGGAGCAAACAGTCGCTGAGGGGAGAGCTAATAGCTCCCTCAGGACCGGCGGACATCTACGTGGGGGAGCCCTAGGCTGGTGGGCACTTCAAGGCCTGCCAGTAGAATCCGTCGAGTGGAGGATTTCAAGTCCTCTGGCCCACAACCGCGCCCGGGGCAAAGCAGCATATACAGCCAGGAGCCGTGACCATAGGGAGGCCCATCAATGGACACGCGCTGCCTGCTATACGGGACAGGGAACATAACCACTCCCAGGACTCGGGTCCCTGTGTAGCTTCAAGTCGCTAGGGACTCACACATCAGAGCGCAGGGAGGAAGGACTCACAAAGAATCCCACCGGTACCAGTCCCCGAACTATCTGGGATCGTCTGGAGCCCATCACAGCGGAGTCTAGCAGTCCAACGGCAGGAACAACTCAGTGAGTAAACACCTTAAACTGCAATCACTGTGTCGTCTGCTCCTTCCCGTGGCCCGCACTTCCCACACTGAGGTGGACAACTACTCTCAACATTATCCCTGGGGCATAGCTCTGCATGTGGAGAGCTGAAACATCTGAGCTGCGTTACCATCCGCCCCAGCAGAGAGAGACCTTTCACAGTGGCGGCTCCCTCCTTGCCGCATACCACAGGTGGCGTCACGAAAGACAACTACTCCCCATCCTTTCATCTTTATTGACACCAACAGGGTCATGGAACCAGGTCAGGCCACTGTGACAACCCGGCCTGGTGACGAGTAATCCCAGAGACCCCGTGGGTGCGTCACAAGCACAAAGCAACACAATCCCTAGCACAGGCGAAAAGGACTTGGACATAATAGTAGATCTCAGATTCAACATGAGCCAACAGTGCGGAGCTGCAGCTAAAAAAGCCAAAAATATTCTGGGATGTATCAAGACAAGCATTGCATATAGATCAAGAAAGGTCATTATTTCCCTATACTCTGCCCTGGTCAGACCTGGACCTGCAATACTATGAACAGTTGTAGGCTGCCCAATTCAAGAAAGGCATCGATATATTGGAGCAAGTCCAGAGAAGAGCAACCAAGATGGTAGAAGATCTGCAAACCATGTCCTATGAAAACTGGCTAAAAGAACTAGGAATGTTTAGTTTTCAACTGAGAAGGCTGAAAGGAGACTTAATAGCGGTCTACAAATATCTGAAAGGTAGTCACAGTGCAGAGGGAACTACACTATTCTCATTAGTACAAGGAATTACAAGAAGCAATGGGAGGAAACTAAAAGGAAGGAGATTCAGATTAGACATTAGGAAAATCTTTCTGGCAGTGAGGGCACTCAGAAAGTGGAACAGGTGGCCACGGGAGGCAGTGAGGGAAGTCAGAGAGTGGAACAGGCTACCACAGAGGTAGTGAGGGCATTCAAAGAGTGGAACAGGCTACCATGAGAGGTAGTGAGGGTGGTCAGAGAGCGGAACAGGCAACCATGGGAGGTAGGGAGCTCTCCATCAATGGAAATCTTCAAGCAGAAACTGGATAAATATACCTAGGATGATTTAGGAAACCCTAGACTCACAGAGGGTTGGACCTGATGAGGTCCCTTCCAACTTTACCATTCTATGATTCTATGACAATCACCTGCAGGACTGGGACACAACAGCACACAGACCAACACAGCATAAGACTATAGTTGGCATGAGAAGACAGATTCCACCATCTTAAATAGGCAGGGAGTGAATGTGATAGGTTTCCAACAACATGTGATCCCAGAGGTAACTAACAGGCTAGCAGAGTTTAATGCTTAACAGCCAGACAGCTGCATTTAAATGCAGGTCATGTGCCAACAGACTATCACGGTGAAAGGGGAGAGTACAGGGGGACAGGTGCAGAGTTTAACGCTTGCTAGCCTGACAATTAATGAGCACACAGCTGGTTGACGCCTGAGCCTGCCTGTGTAACTCAGAAACACCAAAGAAACCATAGTGTGGAGTGTCAGACTCTGTAGTGAGAACAGCGTCTGATGATGCCATGACACTCAGCAAGTTATAAGCGAAACTCCATGCGACACAGACAGAATCTCACGGAGACCTACCAGGACCCATAACCGGAGCTGAAGACCGAGAAATCATCAGCTGCAAATATATGTTAAGTTTCATAACGTACTATTTTATACATATTTCCTTACATTTTTAGGTCATGTTGATGCTTTTTTGGGTCACCATAACTCCTCAAAACAAAAATGCAATCAAAAAGTCATACAAATCACTACTAAATAGTACCAATAAAACTACCGATCTGCCTAAAAAGAACAAGACTTCACCCACCTCCATTTACTCAAGCCAATTTTATTTTAATAGTAGTAAAACCTGAAAAAAATCTATATAAGTGGGTAACGTCGTAATCGTAGTGACCTGCAGAAACAAGTTACCAGGTCATTTTTACAGCACAGTAAGAATGAAATCCGGCAACAATAATGGGACTAAGTTTTTTCACCACTTCGCACCACAAAGACATTTTTTTCAGTAGATTATAAGTTTAAAAAATAGTTGAACATTCTAAAATAAAGAATTTACAAAAAAAAAATAAAAAAAATAGTATAATTCAAAAGAACAAAGTGTGCCGTCATATGGCTTTGTGGATAGGGACAAATAGGTATGACTTCGAAAATGGGGACTAAAAAAATGGATTAAATAAAAAATGGTCACAAAATTGCAGTAATTATGATAGTACAGAAAAATAAATATTCTAAAGGGACATATTAAAACATTTCCTATTGGATGCATCTGGATAGATCCATCCATCAGGCTCAAGGATCAGTTATGCCGAGAAAATGACAAAGGACTATTCAATAAAAATGTAATTCCGGAACTATAACCTTTAACTTAATCCCTTATATAAATATGAATTCCAAGGCTCTTTAATGCGTCTTGGGTTTTTCTTCCTTTGCTTTATTTATATATATATTTTTTTTATATTTTTTTTTTACAGAAAACTGATAAGCAGATGGAAAAAGTCTGTTTATACGTTTAATAGGACCAGCATGGTAAAGGCATGAAAGATTTTCCTGCAAGCTGCTAACAAATCTAGAAAAGGCAGACAACACAATTCTATTAGCCTTGGGCGGAATTGAAGAGAGAAATGATTTTGATGTGGACATGAAAGCAATTTCCCATCATATCATATTAGCAATCTATTGTATTAGTTTTTATTTGCTCTGCTACAGAGATCCCTGCTTGGCCTATCCGGGAACCAAAAAAAAAATAATGAAAATAGCTGAGGTTGCAGGATGAGCACTTTTCCCAAAATAAACTTTGTTGACAGACTTTGCCCAAAATTTTGAAAAATTTAATTTTTTATTTTTTAAAAAGTAATTGTTTGTAGATTTGTAAATTGCAATTTGATTAAAACATTATTACAGCAATTTTTTTTTTTTATTTAATTTTATTTTTTTTAATTTTAATTTCACCACTAGGGTAGTATCATTAACATCTGTAAAATTACCAGTCGCCTTCTTCTCCTGTTCCCGGTAGTGCTCTGGTCCCGTTATGCCAACAAGTAATCACAATTCCTGATGTGTCAGAAGTAATTACGAGCTCTTTGTGTAAGTTTATGACAGCCTAGTTCCAGGTTTCATAGACTTACAATCAGAATGCTTACCAGCCGCCGTCTTCTGCTGTTTCCGGTAGCGCTCTGGTCCATTTATGCCATCTTGTGACTGCAGTTCCTGACTGATCAGAAGTCAGAGCTAATAGTCACAAGTTCTCTGTGTAAGTCTATAATAGCATTATTCTAGGTTGAGAAGAGACTTCCGGTCCACCTAGTGGGTCCCTGGTGTTAGTAAAATACCTACCAGCCGCTGTCTTCTGCTGTTCCCGGTAGCTCCCTGGTCCCATTATGCCAACAAGTAACCACAATTCCTGACTGATCAGAAGTGGTTACAAGTTCTAAGTCTATGATAGCCCCGTTCCAAGTTTCTTAGAATTACAATGAGAAGATACTTCCGGTCCACCACCCAGTTGGTCCTTGCTGCTAGTAAAATACTTACCAGCACCGTCTTCTACTGTTCCCGGTAGCGCTCTGGTCGCGTTATGCCAACAAGTAACCACAACTCCAGACTGATCAGAAGTGGCTACAAGCTCTCTATGTAATTCTATGACAGCCTTGTTCCAGGTTTCATAGACTTACAATGAGAAGAGACTTCGGTCCACTCAGTTGGTCCCTGCCATTAGTAAAATACTTACCAGCTGCCGTCTTCTGCTGTTCCCGGTAGCACCCTGGTCCAGTTATGCCATCTTGTAAGTGCAGTTCCTGACTGATCAAAAGTCAGAGCTAATAGTCACAAGTTCTCTGTGTAAGTCTAAGATAACCTAGTTCCAGGTTTCATAGACTTACAATGAGAAGAGACTTCCGGTCACCCAGTTGGTCCCTGCCGTTCAAAAAATACTTACTGGCCGCCGTATGCTGCTGTTTCCGGTAGCATTCTGGTCCTGTTAAGCCATGTTGTAACCGCAGTTCCTATCTGATCAACAGTCAGAGCTATTAGTCACAAACTATCTATGTAAGTCTATGACAGCCTCGTTCCAAGTTTCATAGACTTACAATGAGAAGAGACTTTCGGTCCACTCAGTTGGTCCCTGCTGTTAGTAAAATACTTACTAGCCACCATCTTCTGCTGTTCCCGGTAGTGCTCTAGTCCAGGTATGCCATCATTTAACCACAGTTCCTATCTGATCAAAAGTCAGAGATAATAGTCCCAAGCTGTCTGTGTAAGTCTATGACAGCCTCGTTCCAGGTTTCATAGACTTACAATGAGAAGAGACTTTGGTCCACTCAGTTGGTCACTGCCATTAGTAAAATACTTACCAGCTGCCGTCTTCTGCTGTTCACGGTACCGCTCTGGTTCGGTTATGCCATCTTGTAAGTGCAGTTCCTGACTGATCAAAAGTCAGAACTAATAGTCAAAAGTTCTCTGTGTCAGTCTATGACAGCCTAGTTCCAGGTTTCATAGAATTACAATGAAAAGAAACTTCTGGTCCACCCAGTTGATCCCTGCCATTAGTAAAATACTTACCAGCCACCATTTCTGCTGTTCCCGGTAGCGCTCTGGTCTTGTTATGCTATCTTATAACTGCAGTTCTTGACTGATAAGAAGTCACAGCAAATAGTCACAAGTTCTCTGTGTAAGTCTATGATAGCCTAGTTCCAGGTTTCATAGACTTAAAATCAGAAGAGACTTCTGACCACACAGTTGGTCCCTGCCGTTTGTAAAATACTTATCAGTTGCCGTCTTCTGCTGTTCCCAGTAGCGCTCTGGTCCAGTTATGCCACATTGTGACCGCAGTTCCTGTCTGATGAAAAGTCAGAGCTAATAGTCATAAGCTCTCTGTGTAAGTCTATGACAGCCTAGTTCCAGGTTTTATAGACCTTGAACGAGAAGAGACTTCTGGTCCACCCAGTTAGTCCCTGCCATTAGTAAAATGCTGACAAGCCACCGTCTTCTGTTGTTCACGGTAGCTCTCTGGTCCAGTTATGCCATCTTGTGATCATAGTTCCTGACTGATCAGAAGTCAGAGCTAATAGTCACAAGTTCCCTGTGTAAATCTATGACAGCCCCATTCTGGGTCTCATAGACTTACAATGAGAAGAGACTTCCGGTCCACCAAGCAAACACTGGAGCAATCCGGCTAGTCACAACTGTCAGAATATGACTAAAATAATGGCTAGAACAGAAGAAGATGGCGGGTGGTAAGTAATTTACTCCTGGCATGGATACCACTCCAAAGGGGATAAAAAAAACCAGCGTGGAATTTTGCAGAGTACCACAAGGCAGTAGTCATAGGCGAGGTGTTGATTCCTGATGCCCTGACTCACTGCATAGGAAAACAGTCCTGGCTGGGTGTGTGGACTTTTGCCGTTTGAGCAGTACAACTATGGCCACATGATGCAATGGTTTTGGCAGACCAGGACCAGTTGATGACTCTTACTGACAAGGAGACCACCAATTCAGACAACAGACCAGGGAAGAGCTTTAAACTCCCAGACGCTTGAGGAGACTCTGCCCAGGAAAGTCAACTTGGCTCATGAATCAGCATTTCTCTGCCCATTACCTTTATCAGTAAGTAACCTGGGGCCCTGCCACTAGAATTTCATCCTGCAGGCCCTTCTACCTAGGGGCCACTCTATAAAGGGCACTTTACACACAGCGACATCACTAGCGATGTCGTTGCTGAAAGCACCCGCCCCCGTCGTTGTGTGTCACGGGCAAATCGCTGCCCGTGACGCACAACATCGCTAGGAACGGTCACACGTACTTATCTGCCTAGCGACGTCGACGTCGTAGAAAGGAGGCGGTTTGTGAGGCGTCACAGCGACGTCACTAAGCGGCCGCCCAATAGAAGCGGAAAGGTGGAGATGAGCGGGCGGAACATCCCGCCCACCTCCATCCTTCCTCATTGCCGGCGGCCGCAGGTACGGTGTTGTTCCTCGTTCCTGCGGTGTCACACGTAGCAATGTGTGCTGCCGCAGGAACGACGAACAACCTGCATCCTGCAACAGCAACGATATTTGGGATTAGAACGGCGCGTCAACGATCAATGATTAGGGGAGGTCGTTCCTGCGTTTCACACGCAACGACGTCGCTAACGAGGACGGATGTGCGTCACGAATTCCGTGACCCCAACGACATGTCGTTGCATGTAAAGCAGCCTTAAGAAAGTCGGTCTGTAGATTACACATAGTCTAGCCCTTTGTGTCTCAGTCACCAATTCAGGATCACACTTTCTCAGCTCCAGTCTCCTTCCTCTTTCTCCTCCCACAGGTCACTCACTGCAAGTGGCCTTGATGACCTTCAGACAACTCGTCTGCTCCTGTCACACACTGGGTCTTCACTAATTTTCCAAACGGAAACTGTCTCTTTCCCCATGAACTAGCCCCTCCCATTGTGGGCTAGTCCCAACACTTAACTACTTCTTGCCCTGTAGTCCAACAACCACATATAATCTTACTGTACATTACACATTACTTTACAATTCAGATCTTCCATTATTTACAAAGACGCAGGACACAATTCACCAACAATACACCAATGTGATTCGTGTCTTCAGGGAATGGAACTAGTCCACCTCCTTAGACTTTAATAAATATCTTTGATGTAGGGAACATTTTGAAAAACTAACAAATGACCATGCAGCTATAGATGTTCATTTTCAATTAACGTTTTAAAGCTCCTCCTTGTGGAAAGCACCAAGTGAGCATAAGGAGACTTATAGGCCAACAATGGGAATTTAAATAGGTAACTAAGCTCTTCAGAGGGGAAAAAGAGAGGAACTTAAGTGACACTACTGGAAGGGTAAATCATAAAAGTCAATATCGACCCTTTAATAGCCCTTGCTGTATGATATAGGATAAGAAGGCTATACAAAAGTCCATTTTCAGATGTGTTTTAGGGTATTTGCTCCTCATCAGTGCCAAGCAGAACTGATTTGGCTGAATTTAAGGCATTTGACAGTGGGTCAAAGGGATTAAGTTTATACAACGTGCCAAATCAGGGCTATACGAAGTCATATAATTGATGTAATGTAGCTCCTTGGTAAAACCTGCTAAAAAGTTGAATTTTATCAATTTTTAGGATCTTTTCCTCTCTGAAGAGGCTATTTTCATTTTTCTAGAGGAGCATTGCATGACCTATAAGTCTCCTTAGATCAACATGGCATTGTCCACAAGGAGAAATTGCACCCCTTAGATCTCCTGCCAGAGGTCTCTCCCCAGCCACATCGATTCTGCTTTGCCCTGATGAGGAGCAAACACCTTGAAACATGTGTCAGCAAATGTAGTTTTGAATTTGGCTTCTTATCCTTGGTCAAGTGGCAAAGCTCCTTAAAGAGTAAATATTGACTTTTAGGATTGTTACTTACAATAGTTGGCCCTAGAGTTCCTGTCATCTTAATCACTGAAGAGTCTATTTGCACATTTAAATTCAAAGAGGAGCATTGCATGATCAATAAGTCTCCTTACACCAACTTGGCACTGTCTACACAGAGAAATTGTACCCCTTAGATCTTCCATCCAGCCAAATCAGTTCTCCTGCCTTGCACTGAGGAGGAGCAAACCCCGGAAACATGTGTCTGCAAATCGCGGTTTGAGTTTGGCTTTTATGGTCAAGTGGCAAAGCTCCTTAAAAGTTAATATTGACTTTTAGTATTATTATTCCCAATAGTTGGCACTAGAGTTCCTGTCCTCTTAATCTCTGAAGAGACTACTTGCAAATTTAAATTCCTAGAGGAGCATTGCATGACCTATAAATCTCCTTACACCACCTTGGCACTGTCCACTAGGAGAAATTGTACCCCTTAGATCTCCTGCTAGAGGTCTCTCATCCAGCCAAATCAGCTCTCCTGCCTTGCACTGAGGAAGAGTAAACCCCCAAAACATGTGTCTGCAAATAGAGTTTTGAGTTTGCCTTCTTATCCTTGGTCAAGTGGCAAAGTTCCTCTAAGAGTTGATACTGACTTTTAGGATTGTTACATCCAATAATTAGCACTGGGGTTCCTGTCTTCTTACTCTCTGAAGAGCCTGTTTGCATATTTCAATTCCTAGAAGAGCATTGCCTATAAGTTTGCGTACACCAACTTAGCACTATCCATAAGAAGTTCAGAGGTCTCTCACCCAAACAAATCAGTTCTGTTTTGTACTGATGAGGAGAAAACCGACCGAAACACGTGTCTGCAAATGGAGTTTTGAATTTTGCTTCTTATCCTTGGTCAAGTGGCAAAGCTCCTTAAAGAGTTGATATTGACTTTTAACTTTTAGAATTGTTACTTCCAATAGTTGGCACTACAGTTCCTGTCCTATTTCTCTCCAAAAAAACTATTTGCATATGTAAATTCCTAGAAGAGCGCTTGCCTATCTTGGCACTCTCCATAGGAAGAAATTGTACCTATTGTGTCAGAGGTTTCTCACCTAACCATATCAGTTCTGCTTTGCACTGATGAGGAGCAAACACCCTGAAACACGTGTCTGCAAATGGAGTTTTGAATTTGGCTTCTTATCCTTGGTCAAGTGGCAAAGCTCCTTAAAGAGTTAATATTGACTTTTAGGATTGTTACTTGCAATAGTTGGCACTACAGTTCCTGTCCTATTCCTCTCCAAAGAAGCTATTTCCATATTTAAATTCTTAGAAGAGCATTGCCTATCTTGGCACTCTCCATCGGAAGAAATTGTACCTATTGTGCCAGAGGTTTCTCATCTAACCATATCAGTTCTGCTTTGCACTGATGAGGAGCAAACACCCTGAAACACGTTTCTGCAAATGGAGTTTTGAGCTTGTCTTCTTATCTTTGGTCAAGTGGCAAAGCTCCTTAAAGAGTTATATTGACTTTTAGAATTGTTACTTCCAATGGTGGCACTAGAGTTCCTGTCCTATTCCTCTCCAAAGAAGCTATTTGCATATTTAAATTCCTAAAAGAGCATTGCCTATCTTGGCAATCTCCATAGGAAGAAATTGTACCTATTGTGCCAGAGGTTTCTCACCTAACCAAATCTGTTCTGCTTTGCACTGCTGAGGAGCAAACACCCTGAAACATGTGTCTGCAAATGGTGTTTTGAGCTTGGCTTCTTATCTTTGGTCAAGTGGCAAAGCTCCTTAAAGAGTTAATATTGACTTTTAGGATTGTTACTTACAATAGTTGGCACTACAGTTCCTGTCCTATTCCTCTCCAAAGAAGCTATTTGCATATTTAAATTCTTAGAAGAGCATTGCCTATCTTGGCACTCTCCATCGGAAGAAATTGTACCTATTGTGCCAGAGGTTTCTCATCTAACCATATCAGTTCTGCTTTGCACTGATGAGGAGCAAACACCCTGAAACACGTTTCTGCAAATGGAGTTTTGAGTTTGTCTTCTTATCTTTGGTCAAGTGGCAAAGCTCCTTAAAGAGTTATATTGACTTTTAGAATTGTTACTTCCAATGGTGGCACTACAGTTCCTGTCCTATTCCTCTCCAAAGAAGCTATTTGCATATTTAAATTCCTAAAAGAGCATTGCCTATCTTGGCAATCTCCATAGGAAGAAATTGTACCTATTGTGCCAGAGGTTTCTCACCTAACCAAATCTGTTCTGCTTTGCACTGCTGAGGAGCAAACACCCTGAAACATGTGTCTGCAAATGGTGTTTTGAGCTTAGCTTCTTATCTTTGGTCAAGTGGCAAAGCTCCTTAAAGAGTTAATATTGACTTTTAGGATTGTTACTTACAATAGTTGGCACTACAGTTCCTGTCCTATTCCTCTCCAAAGAAGCTATTTGCATATTTAAATTTTTAGAAGAGCATTGCCTATCTTGGCAGTCTCCATAGGAAGAAATTGTACCTATTGTGCCAGAGGTTTCTCACCTAACCAAATCTGTTCTGCTTTGCACTGATGAGGAGCAAACACCCTGAAACACGTGTCTGCAAATGGATTTTTGAATTTGGCTTCTTATCATCAGTCATCAGTTTTTTCTTTTTTTTTTACCTAAGTCATGTGGCATGGACTTTCAACAGTCAATATTGACTTTTAGGATTACTATAGGTAGCACTAGAAATCAACCTCTCTTCCTTTCTCAAGAGACTATTGGGAGATTATTGTAACATTTTTTAGATGCTTGTTGTTGGGAAGCATAAAAGTCATTAAATATTCACTTTGTTACAGATTCTGAAGATCAGGAGTTCGTAGACAATATTCCATCGAAAATATGACTCCCAATTCCAGGTCACTGCTTTACCGGCAGCGTTATCCTTTCACATCTGTACAATGGTGCTTAGAACTCCAAGTATATTGTGATATTCAAGGCCAAGCTTGGAAGCCAAGGTCTGGAGGCCACCGGGGGGAGCTGTGCCGCATACATACTGAGATATCTGCCTAATGCCTTTGTATTGTCTAAGGAACGAGCGTTTTACATACTATTATTCTAACATGATCCTTGTTAATAATAATAATGGGACCCATAAGTATTTCTACATGAATTTACATGATCTCTATAATTTATTCACAGGAGAATTGAGAACCTAATTTCAGCATATGCGGCAATAACCTGCCCATGTAATTTATTCTCATTGAGAACTTGTAGTTTTTTTGTGCTGAATGAAGCACGCTACGACAGTCGGATATACATGATGGAATTAATATGCAGAGTGTTACACTTCCAGACGTGAACCACCAGGAAAGCAATTTTATTAATCAAGATGAGTATAGGAAAAGGGTTTCACTGCATACGTGATCAAAGCCACAAGAAAAAATATTGGGTACCAAACTCATAATGACTTTCGAAAGAGTCCTCCACCCGTGATTGGCACCAAACTGACCAAAAGATCCTCTGCATATTTACTACAAATGTAAATTCTCAGGAGTTTTACAAAGTACAGTCCCCCTTGAATTTTTCAACCTTTTCCCACATTTCAAGCTTCAAACATAAAGATAAAAATGTTAATGTTCTGGTGAAGAATCAACAACAAGTGGCACAATTGTGAAGTTGAACAAAATTTATTGTTTATTTTAAACATTTTTAAAAAATAAATAACTGAAAATTGGGGCGTGCAATATTATTCATCCCCTTTAAGTTAATCCTTTGTAGCGCCACCTTTTGCTGCGATTACAGCTGCAGTCGCTTGGGGTATGTGTCTATCAGTTTTGCACATCGAGAGACTGAAATTCTCGCCCATTCTTCCTTTGTAAACAGCTGGAGCTGAGTGAGGTTGGATGGAGGCGTTTGTGGAGAGCAGTTTTCAGCTCTTTCCACAGATTCTCGATTGGGTTCAGGTCTGGACTGTGACTTGGCCATTCTAACACCTGGATACGTTTATTTGTGAATAGAGATGAGCGAACCGGTCGCGGTTCAGCTCGAGGTCGGTTCGCCGAACGGAGCTCCCGTTCGAGTTCGGTTCGTCGAACGTTCGACGAACCGAACTCGAACTGCATAGGAAACAATGACAGGCAATCACAAACACATAAAAACACCTAGAAAACACCTTCAAAGGTGTCCAAAAGGTGATAAACAACTCACAACACAACACAAACACATGGGAAAGTGACAAGGACATATACGCATGCGAAAACAAAAGAGCTGGACAAGGAAAAAGAGGAGGAGACACATATATGAGTATATGCAAGGAAACATCGATGCCATTACTGTGCAACTTGAGCCCTGCTCATTTTAGGCTTCCAATCTGGATAAATTGCCTGAGCTCGACACGTACGCCTTGGGGATCTTGTCGTGTCCTGCAGCCAGCGTTCTCTCGGAACCTGTCTTCAGTGCTGCTGGGGGTCTGCTGGCAGATAAGCACACGTGTCTGTCCACTGACAATGTGGACATGGCTCTCAGAGGACTTTTCTTCCCCTGGGTCAGCCAGGGGACGGGAAAGGCACGCGTATTTTTGAGAGTGCTTCATGCAAAGCATCTTTTTCTTTTTCAAAAGGGGGGTCAACTGATGCCAGTCAAGTGGGGTGTGCGTGGCCCAGTTAGTGGAAACGAGGGAGACTGTGGTTGGCGTCCCCTCGCTGTGTTTCTAAAAGAACCAAGATGAACAAGTCATGGCTCTCAGAGGACTTTTCTTCCCCTGGGTCAGCCAGGGGACGGGAAAGGCACGCGTATTTTTGAGAGTGCTTCATGCAAAGCATCTTTTTCATCTTGAAAATTGGGTCAACTAATGCCAGTCAAGTGGGGTGTGTGTGGCCCAGTTAGTGGAAACGAGGGAGACTGTGGTTGGAGTCCCCTCGCTGTGTTTCTAAAAGAACCAAGATGAACAAGTCATGGCTCTCAGAGCACTTTTCTTCCCCTGGGTCAGCCAGGGGACGGGAAAGGCACGCGTATTTTTGAGAGTGCTTCATGCAAAGCATCTTTTTCATCTTGAAAATTGGGTCAACTGATGCCAGTCAAGTGGGGTGTGTGTGGCCCAGTTAGTGGAAACGAGGGAGACTGTGGTTGGAGTCCCCTCGCTGTGTTTCTAAAAGAACCAAGATGAACAAGTCATGGCTCTCAGAGGACTTTTCTTACCCTGGGTCAGCCAGGGGACGGGAAAGGCACACGTATTTTTGAGAGTGCTTCATGCAAAGCATCTTTTTCATCTTGAAAATTGGGTCAACTGATGCCAGTCAAGTGGGGTGTGTGTGGCCCAGTTAGTGGAAACGAGGGAGACTGTGGTTGGAGTCCCCTCGCTGTGTTTCTAAAAGAACCAAGATGAACAAGTCATGGCTCTCAGAGGACTTTTCTTCCCCTGGGTCAGCCAGGGGACGGGAAAGGCACGCGTATTTTTGATAGTGCTTCATGCAAAGCATCTTTGTAAGCTTGAAAATGGGGGTCAACTGATGCCAGTCAAGTGGGGTGTGTGTGGCCCAATTTTTGGAAACAAGGGAGACTGTGGTTGGAGTCCCCTTACTGTGTTTTACATGCTTTTAGAAGGGCATGACATGGCTTAGAGGTTGACTTTCAGCATCTGGAAACTGTTGGCTACCAAAATGCTGCCTTTCTAACCTTTTTAACTGAGGATTTTCGAGACCTTATGCCCATCGCAGTGCCCCAAGAGCCGATGCCCAGGCGCCACTCCTTCTTCAACAAAGGCGTGCACGCGCTACACCAGCATGTCGCACTAAACATCACTGATTCCTTGAGAAACTCTGTGTGACAGGGTGCATTTCACCACAGATAATTGGCCTAGTAAGCATGGACAGGGGCGTTACATGTCGCTGACTGGGCAATGGGTTACTGTGGGGAGAGATGGAGAAGGGTCTGCTGTACAAGTCTTGCCGTCCCCACGAGTTGTGTCAATCCTTCTTCTGTATGTACAAGTTAATACACTGCTTCTGCCTCTTCAACCTCGTGTGGGTCCTCCACCTTGGCGCAAACCCTGTGTGGTCAGGCCACCCTTCCTTGTAACTGCGCACAAGGAATACCACACACCTCCTTACTATGCTGGCAGCAGAGCTCAATGCCATCAGGCGGTCAAAGGTTTACTTTTAAATGTATGGGAAATGTGAGTCACACCGCTGAGAAGTTGTGGACGGTTAGCTCTGGAGACCGAGTTTCATCAATGGTTGTCTCCACTCAACCAGCAGCCAGGGAAGGCCGGGTGCGACAATGATGCAAACATGGGTGCGGCCCTTCGCTGTGACAATGTGACACACGTGCCTTGTGTGGTTCACGTGTTGAACCTGGTTGTCCAGCAATTTTTAAAGCACTATCCTGGCCCACATGGCCTTCTGCAGAGAGCACGGTGTAACGCCTTCCTTGATCCACACACTCAGATGGGCTGTAAATGATAGGCTAGAGGGAAACCACTCACCAAGCAGGACCCCTAGAACCCTGAAACCCTTTAACCCCTATACAGGGATTAGGAATTACACAGGGCCCAAGGTGATCAATACCTGTGGAAGGCTGCAGTTCGAGAGAATAGTAGTCAGGCAGGGTCAAAACATTAATTGAGGAAGAGGAACAGAATGGGACGGCCAGGACTTAATCAGAAAACAAGCAGAGGTGAAATGCGTATCGGCCAACAAGGTACATAAACAGCAAGCAGGAAAAGTAGTCAGGTAACAAGCACACAAAATCATAAAACTGAACTGGGGGTAAAAGTAACCAGAGGTTCATAGCTATGTCTGGCAGTGGTCTGCAGACAGGATGGGCATAAAAAAGGGTGTGGTGTCTTCCCATTGGTTGTAGCTGAATGATGGTATTTCATCTGTGAGATACCCACCAGCTACATTCAGCCAGAGATTCTGCATCTGTCAAGGTAATGCAGCCCAGTGGGTGAGCATAACCTGCGTCCACCTGCGCCACTGGCATCGACTCCTCTCCCATCATCAGCACTGTGCATGAAAGGAACACGTTGTCACCTGGCGACCGGAGTACAAATTGACGGAGCGGACTCCGTTGGTGACTTAACAGCCGTGTGCGGCAATGATGCAAACCTGGCTGCGGGCCATCGTCAGGGCAATGTGACACACGTGCCTTGTATGGCTCACGTGTTGAACCTAATTCTCCAGCAATTTTTAAAACACCATCCCGGCCTACATGGCCTTGTGCAGCGGGCACGCTCGCTATGTGCTCACTTCCATCGTGCGCACACAGCAGCTCAACAACTTTCGTCGCTACAGAAGTCTTTAGGTCTGGTGGTTAAACGCCTGAAATGCGATGTGCCGACATGCAGGAATTTGAATCTGCACATGTTGCAGCGTTTGTGGCAGCACCGCAGAGCCATGCTGAAATACGGTATGACATATAGCCTGGGATAACTTGATCCAGAGGTGGTGCAGATCACGCTGCTGGAGTGGTGTCAGATCAAGGACCTATGCACCCTTCTACACAGTTTACAAATGTCGACGAAGATGTTTAGCACTGGCAATGTCATTCTCAGCGTGACAATTCTGGTCATCTACATGATGGAGCACACTGTAATTATTATTCGGAGTCAGGTGTTGGGACAAGAGGAAGGGGAGGAAGTACAGGAGGAGTCATATGCGGAAGGGATAACAAGATCTACGAGGTCCAGATGGTCAGCGGCACCTAGGCGGCAGTCATGGTGAGGGAGAGGGATTAACAAGGGCGCATAGTATCAGCAAAAAGTGTTGAGGAAGGTGCAGGAGCCCATGAAGAAATGGAGGACGAACTGGCGATGGGCATGGAAGACTCAGCAGATGAGTGAGAGCTTGCTCACATTTCGGTTGTGCGAGGTTGTGGGGAGAGGGAAGGAGGCACGATTCTCACCTCTCTGCCACCAACACACCAAGGACTTGGTCCTCCTGGATGCACAAGACACATGAGCGCCTTCTTGCTGCACTACCTACAACATGACCCTTGGATTGTACGAATTCGAAGTAATGCTAACTATTGGGTTGCCACACTGTTAGATCCCCGGTACAAGACAAAATTTGGCGAAATAATTCCTGCCATAGAAATGGACGCACGTATACAGGAGTATCTGCAGAAGGTGTTACGCAATCTTAGATCTGCTTTTCCACTAAACACCAGTGCTGCACAGAGTGAATCTCAACGCTTTGTCATGGATAGGAGGAAATGGTCTTTTACTTATCCACATCTGAGGGAACGAGGGCTGGCTGCTGTGCTGAGATGGCGTTGAGTACGGTGTCCCTGCAGAGTTGCACTTTTGGTCATATACCAAAATGAGTTGAAAAAGGACAGATGCTGGTGGAAAGGGGAACAGGTGTGTTGGAAAGGGGAAAAAAGTTTTGGTCCGTGGGTTTGGTGGTTAAGCAAAAGTAACATTTGCTGAAGAAACACCATCTGTTACAGTGGGACTGGCAGATTTGGATAAGGTGGTATATACTATGTTACCGCTATATAACGAAAATTAATAAGAAAAGAAAGAGAAAGGTATATATCCCCATCAGCAGTCAGTGTCCACCGTGCTCCCAGATGGAAATGGAGAGGTTGGCAACTGGAAGGTTAGGTGGAGGATACAGAGCTGTGTGGCTATGAAACTAATAGTAGCCTGAACCGAGTTAGATGCCATTCGGATCTGGAGACTGGGAGCCCTGTTAGCGTCACAGGGTCCACATGCCCACCCAGCCCAGGAACTCCCTGTTAACAACACAGGGGCCATTGAGTACGCTGACCGTGTGCGTAGGGGCCACACCTGTGGACAGCAGGTGCATCAGCAGCAGGCCTGTTAATGCCACTGGGCTGCACAAGCAGGACTGGTAGGACAGGAGCTGGTCTTAACCGTTCTGCGTTACCAACTGTGGTGGTGGCCTGAATCGACACCCTATCCCTGCCTACCTCTGGCCTAAAGCCGCAATGGGTTCAACACATGGAGGTGTGCTCTTTCGGAGCATAATAGAAGACTGCGCACCTCCTTGTTGGCTCCAGCCCCTTTTATAACCTGGGTCCGCCCCAAACCAGGGTGAACCACAATGCACCTCCTGGAGACAAAAGCAGAGTGACACGTCATGAGTGGCATAACTAGCGTCCTATTTGGAACCGAAACTTCAATAATGACCTCATGGCTGCCATGACCCAAACACCTCACCAGTCATCGTCTGACCATCAATAATGCGGTGACAAGTCATAGGGGTGGGCCTCTGCAAGCCATTTGGGAGTGGCCTGGCCACATCGTCAGGATACCTGATGCCCTGTGGTCTATATGGCACCCTCACATCAGGGGCAGGGCCAAAGAGTTCATTACCGGACCTAGTCTCTGATGCAGTAAGTGCCTGAGCATGCTCAGTAGCATGAAATACAGTCTCTGAAAAAAGAATATCAGCTTTAGCATGGTGTCTAGGCACAAAACAGGACTTAGACCCGGCACGAAATGCAAGTACCTGTGCAAAGAGGCTTTTCGCACTAAGTGTGGGAGCATGCGCTGTATCCCGAAATGAAGACTTAGCCTTAGCAATGGCACAGTCAGGCAGAGCATACTCACCAGGCGAAACACTGTAGTTAGGCTGCGGCTGGGGTAAATCGGCACATGCATGCGCACTAGCTGCCTCTCCACACTTAGACGTGGAGGAGAAAGTAGCCAGCTGGACAACCCAATGCACAGCCCTAAATGGCAGCTGACGCCTGGGCGCAAATGAAACCGCAGCAGGCTTCAGGTTACAGGTTTTTTAACAACAAATACCATCCAAAAGAACAGGTGTACTTCTTCCCATGGATAATCTGATATGATCCTTTTTTTCACTGACACAACCATCGCTAACAAATGTAGATGAGGCCAAAACAGCAGCTGCTTCAATGGATCTCAAGTGCTCCATAAAGTGGCCTCTCCTCCACCCCAATTTCAAGATCCCAAATACTCCATTCCTCTGTGGTGTCAATCCAATCGCACTTGCTTCCTAACAGCTCTCAAGTTTCCACCAGCCCTGCTGAGTATGGGGTAACAGAGATGGTTGAGTTTGCATAGCTGTTCAGTCGCACTATAGCCTGGGAATCAGAGGTCTGCTCCAAAGCTGCAATGAGTACAGACAAGGAAGTTATTATTATTTTTATTATTATTGATTTATAGAGCACCATTGATTCCATGGTGCTGTACATGAGAAGGGGGTTACATACAGAATACATATACACATATACAAGTAACTATAGACAGACTGGTACAGAGGGAAGAGGGCCCTGCCCTTGCGGGATTACATTCTAAAGGATTTTTGGGAGGAGACAGTAGGAGTGGTTTAGGTTGAGCGTCAAGTACGTATGGTGGTGGTGTCATTGAAGGTTATAGTCATTTCTGAACAGATGAGTTTTCAGATTCAGTTTGAAGCTTGCGGGTGTAGCAGATAATCTGACGTGTTGAGGTAGCGAGTTCCATAAGACAGGGGAAATGATCTGCGCAGATGGCCAGAAGCTTTGTGAGTGGGATCCAGGCCCCGATGAAGAAGGTGCTGAGCCTAATCTACACCCTCATTTCCAAAAAGTAAATCCTCCTGGTGGAGACAATGGGGAACATGATGAGGAGCACAGATACCTGATTGGAATGACAACTTTACTATTCGGTAAGGGCAGGAAGAGGTTGTCTCGGAGGACTCAGGACGAGGGGAATGAAAACACACAGGGTTATTGATGAGGTTGGAGACCACACTTACTGTCAAACCAAAGTCAGCCAGTCGATGAGGTCAGCAGAGGAGGTGGAGGAGGATGCTACTGACGACGAGGTTACGTTGCGTCTTCCTGGCCAGAGACAAAGTACTGGAAGCACGTCAACAACTGAATCCTGGACCACAACTTTGACTCTGAGCAGATGTCGTGTTGGCTATGCAGGTCGCATGGGCTGTAAGCCTTGCCTAGCCTGTGAATTTTTGGACATCGCAAAGGATCACCCAAGTCATGGAATCTGTAAGATTTGTCAACAATCTGTAAGTAGAAGGCAAAAACTCACACCTTTGAGTAGTTCCTCCATGAAGTGTCACATGGATATGAATTGATAGCGTGAAGGTGTATTGCTCAGCTTTAGCCACTGTCAATGCAACATGCTAATTTGCCATTGCATGCATTGTTGCAGACTACACACAAGGGGCTGCTGTTATTTTGGATCTGCCTTTGTTTGGTCACTATAGCAATATCAAATTGCTCTTCGGGTGTGGACTTGGAGATGCTGTCTATGAACAGAAGGAAAAGCTAAAGGTGTGTGTTACAGCAAGGAGCCACCGCGGAAACACTTCGTTCAATTGTGAGGGGAGTCATGTTGTACTTTGATGATGAGCCCCGTAATGCCAGTGAGCAGCATCCTGTGCCACAGACCAACATTCTTACAGTGCTGTCTATACTGTTTACCGTGAGAGGAGCGTAAAGTCTGTATTTCTGGCAACTGGACATCAGAGTACCCGGGTACGGTAGGCTGTGCCCAGACAATAATGCGGGCACGCAACACTTTGTTTTATTAGCAAAACACATATCTGTTCTGGGTAGGCCAACTATATAGACAATAAGACTTGCTGCCTCTGCACTGTCAAATTGTCACATACAGTTTAAATCATAGAGGGACAGCAACACATGTTTGCATTGACTGTTGCTTTTCAAGATTTCCATGACTGTGTTGCAGAGCTGTGTGGTTTGCATTCACACTGTTATCATCTGCATTATCGGTGAGGCTTCAGCTAACAAGGGTATTCAGGGGGGGTAATGTGTTTTGTCTATGTTTAGGTAGGTAACTTGGAAGCTCTTGTGATGCGCCACTGGTAAGTCGTGTTTGCACACACACACACACACACACACGCACAAACACACAATTACTGCTACACAGAGGGATTAGCAGGTAGTAGGCAACAGAATAGATTGTTCAATTATTTAAATTGTATGCATGGTTCTTATTGTTTGTTTTGGTAAAGTTAAACAATCATTTATCAACCCAACTGCCTAGAGTCCTTTTCCTGTTGCCTGGTTTTGCTGCATACTGGGGAGCCCACCCTGTACACGACTTAAAATGAAGCATAAGTCGCAATGTGAATTTCACTGTGCTACAATGCGGCCTAGCGTGCCTGTGCAACCACCGCCTGCCCCATCAAGTGCATCTGCGTGCTCTTCATCCTCTGTGACTGTGGGGACAGCAGTCACACATGGTTTTTCACACTGAACTTCCACTCCTTTACCCGCAACAGGGAGTGTGATTGGCAGGTCATCACTTGTTTTGGAAGTGGTAACAGAAGGTATTGTTGAGCTGTCAGACATCGAGAGAACCATCATTGGATGCAGGCTACATTATATCCACGCCTGCACCTTCGTCACAGATTGGCTGGACTACCTGCAGTTAATAATTGCATTCCAGAAATGGAAAGGAGTGTAGAATGCACATGTGTTGTACCTTGCTTGGCAGCAAAGGAACACTAACTTAGTATTCCAGACAATTTTAGGATGGCAGAAAAAGAGTCAGCTCTTTGGGCAAATTAAATAGCGTGGCAAAAGTGGACAGATGGGTACAGTGGCCGTGTTCTGTGGGTACCAGGACAGTAAAAGAAGCCTCACTTTCTATCCCTCCTAATGATCAAATGCAGCAAGGAATTCCCTGAGTTTGCTATAAAATTAGCATAGCTAAATGTGCATGAGGGTAGAATGCAGAGGTGCTTGAGATTGCTTGGCACAATAAAGGAGTCCAACAGCCAGTTCTATGATGCCACTAAATGGCAGTATGTTTTGCTATCATTATAGCTTATTAAAAACAGAGCAGGAGGGTGTCATGCAGAGGTGCTAGAAATAGCTTGGCACCAGTGGGGCACTAATGGAATACAACAGCCAGTTCTATGATGCCACTAAATGGCAGTATTTTTTGCTATCATTATAGCTTATTAAAAACAGAGCAGGAGGGTGTCATGCACAGGTGCTAGAAATAGCTTGGCACCAGTGGGGCACTAATGGAGTACAACAGCCACTTCTTGTATGCCACTAAGTTTACTCAATTTTTGGTATTATAATGTCTTAGTAAGTAACAATGAGTTTGAGTGTGCAATGCAGGCAGACGTGCTGCAAATATCTTTGCACTAGTGGGACTATACAAAAGTCCAACAGCCACGTTTAGGATGCCACTAGGTACACTGAGTGTTTGCTAGTATAATGGCTTAGTTATGAGTTGGAGTGTGCAATGCAGGCAGAGGTGCTGCAAATATCTTTGCACTAGTGGGACTAGACAAAAGTCCAATAGCCACGTTTAGGATGCCACTAGGTACACTGAGTGTTTGCTAGTATAATGGCTTAGTTATAATGAGTTGGAGTGTGCAGAGGACAGGAGGGTACAGTGCCAGGATTGTGGGGCTCTGGGTAGAGGAATGGAAGCCTGCCTTTCTATTCCATCCTAATGGTGAAATGCAGGGAGGAAATCCATGACCTTTGCTACACAGACGCTGTCTCTGTTTTCAGGACCTGTCACCTATGGCTCTGACCCTGCCGGTACGAGCCCTTAAAAGGACTTATAGAAAGTGCTATCCCTAAGCTGTCCAGCGCTGTGTATGGAGCGCATACAGCAGTATCGACGATAGGATTTAGGACGGAGCTGCGACAGTGATGTCTGACACCAAAGACGTAGAAGAGATAATGGTGTCCTGGAGGAAAATGTCTGGTTTTATAATGCAGGGACATGTGACATGGACATCCTATCACACATGCCGTTGCTTCTCTGGCTAAAAGTCCACTTAGCTGTGTGTGTGTCTGGGATTGGCTGACATGCTGGCCCGCCCCACAAGACGCGCGCGCTTAGGGAAGGAAGACAAGGAAAAAAAAAAAAAATGGCGATCGCCATTATGCAAACAGCAGTGATCTGAAAGCGCAGTTCACGCACACTATACACTGAAATGTCATAATAGTGTGATTCACAGAGTGACTTACACTATTACAGCGGAAAGCCAGCTAGGAATTAGCTGTTTTTTTGCTGCTAGAACCATTATCGAACGTTTCTAGAACTATCGAGCTTTTGCAAAAAGCTCGAGTTCTAGTTCGATCTAGAACAGGCCCCAAAATCACTCGAGCCTAGAACTGGAGAACCTCGAACCGCGCTCAACTCTATTTGTGAACCATTCCATTGTAGATTTTGCTTTATGTTTTGGATCATGGTCTTGTTGGAAGACAAATCTCCGTCCCAGTCTCAGGTCTTTTGCAGACTCCAAAAGGTTTTCTTCATGAATAGTCGTGTATTTGGCTTCATCCATCTTCTCATCAATTTTAACCATCTTCCCTGTCCCTGCTAAAAAAAGCAGGCTCAAACCATGATGCTGCCACCACCATGTTTGACAGTGGGGATGGTGTGTTCAGGGTGATGAGCTGTGTTGCTTTTACGCCAAACACATCATTTAGCATTGTTCCAAAAAGTTTGATTTTGGTTTCATCTCAGCAGAGCTTCATCCACATGTTTGGTGTCTCGCAGGTGGCTTGTGGCAAACTGTAAATTACACTTTTTTTATGGATATCTTTGAGAAATGGCTTTCTTCTTGACACTCTTCCATAAAGACCAGATTTGTGCAGTGTACGACTGATTGTTGTCCTATGGACAGACTCTCCCACCTTAGCTGTAGATCTCTGCAGTTCATCCAGAGTGATCATGGGCCTCTTGGCTGCATCTCTGATCAGTCTTCTCCTTGTTTGAGATGAAAGTTTGGATGGACGGCCGGGTCTTGGTAGATTTGCAGTGGTATGATACTCCTTCCATTTCAATGTGATCACTTGCACTGTGCTCCGTGTGATGTTTAAAGTTTTGGAAATCTTTTTGTAACCAAATCCGGCTTTAAACTTCTCCACAACAGTATCATGGACCTTCCTGTTGTGTTCCTTGGTCTTCATGATGCTCTTTGTGCTTTAAACAGAAAACTGAGACTATCACAGAGCAGGTGCATTTATACTGAGACTTGATTACACACAGCAGATTATATTTATCATCATCATTAGTCATTTAGGACAACATTGGATCCTTCAGAGATCCTCAATCAACTTCTGGAGTGAGTTTGCTGCACTGAAAGTAAAGGGGACGAATAATATTGTACGCCCCAATTTTCAGTTTTTTATTTTTAAAAAGGTCTAAAATAAACAAAAATGTTTTTTCAACTTCACAATTGTGTCCAACTTGTTGCTGATTCTTCACCATAAAATTTAAAATGTTTTATCATTCTGTTTGAAGCCTGAAATGCGGGTAAAGGTTAACAAATTCAAGGGGGCCGAATACTTTCGCAAGGCACTGTACCTGCCTGTGCTTTGCAGTAACTTGGATTCCTGTCTGTTTTCTTCATGACATCTTATGGCTACCTGCAGCTGTCATGTAGTGACTAGGGGAAGTCTGGCATATGGTGCAACACACAACAGAAAAATGAGTGCAGCGGGGACACTATAACAACTGTGGGCTCTAGCGCTAGTGAAGGGGAAGATGGGACACCTCCTGCTCTCACCTGCAGCTGTACTGTTCACCCTAACCAGTTCCTATATAAGCTGTGCACCTTTCGCTGAAGAGGATACCTAAGACACTGGCAGACCCTGACACAACCCTGGCTAGTGAGCTGGAAAGTGAGAGACACTAGCCCCACCGCTACATTAATACAACATCAGGGAAAGGAAGGACAAACAAAGGATAACAACAAACAAAGGTCCAACACATGGCTGCAGTCACAGCCAGTACTGCAACAACTCAGCAACTTGCAATAAGGGCTCCACCAGCTCTTTCCACTTCGAGGCCTAGCTTACAAATGGATCAGAATAACCAGGACCCTCAACTGGTAGAAGAGAGTATGTATAGGGACTGGGAGTGGTCCAAATCTGAAAGCACCTGAGGAGAGTTAATGAGCATGTTGCTGGCAAGGAGAAACTAATATTAGCCCTTTACTCACCCAAAAAAAAGAAACTACATTTAATAAAGAGTCTTAAATGATAAAATAAGAACTCATGCCTTGAACCTGTCACTAGCCTCACACAGAAGAGAGATGACCATGGCAGCAGCTTCCAGGTCTTCAGCTACCTACCTGCCTGTGGTTTACAGCATATCGGTTACCTGTCTGCAGTCTTCAGGATGTCTCCTGTTTACCTGCGGCTTCCAGAATTTCAGCTACCTACCTGGCTGTGGATTCCAGTATATCAGCTATCTTTCTGTGGTCTCCAGAGCATCTGCCTGCCTGTGTTTTTCAGTAAATCAGCTATCTGTCTCCTATGTTCCTCACCCATCTGCTGCACCACTGTCTATGATCCGTGTGCCCACTCAGACTTTGTGTTTAGAGGATCCACCACACTTAGTAAGTGCTTAACAAGTTGTAGGTTTTTTTTGTTTTTTTGTTTTTTTTAAAGTATGCTTTACTTACTTTCCCCTGGTCCAGCGCAAAGTCTCCTCTCCCGCTCCTAGTGTGTTTTTGTCCTCTGCTGCTCCTGGTGTGTTTTTCTCCTCTGCTGCTCTTAGTGTGTTTTTGTCCTCTGCTGCTCCTAGTTTGTTTTTGTCCTCTGCTGCTCCTGGTGTGTTTTTGTCCTCTGCTGCTCCTGGTGTGCCTTTGTCATCTGCTGCTTCTGGTGTGTTTTTGTCCTCTGTTGCTTCTGGTGTGTTTTTGTCCTCTGCTGCTTCTGATGTGTTTCTATCTTCTGCTGCTCCTGGTGTGTTTTTATCCTCTGCTGCTCCTGGTGTGTTTTTGTCCTCTGCTGCTCCTGGTGTGTTTTTGTCCTCTGCTGCTCCTGGTGTGTTTTTGTCCTCTGCTGCTCCTGGTGTGCCTTTGTCATCTGCTGCCCCTGGTGTGTTTTTGTCCTCTGTTGCCTCTGGTGTGTTTTTGTCCTCTGCTGCTTCTGATGTGTTTTGTATCTTCTGCTGCTCCTGGTGTGTTTTTATCTTCTGCTGCTCCTGGTGTGTTTTTGTCCTCTGCTGCTTCTGGGGTGTTTTTGTCCTCTGCTGCTCCTGGGGTGTTTTTATCTTCTGCTGCTCCTGGTGTGTTTTTGTCCTCTGCTGCTTCTGGGGTGTTTTTGTCCTCTGCTGCTCCTGGGGTGTTTTTGTCCTCTGCTGCTCCTGGTGTGTTATTGTCCTCTGCTGCTCCTGGGGTGTTTTTGTCTTTAGCGCTGAAAAAACCCAAACAGTGGGAAACCTTTAGAAGTGGAGCAAAATCAGCCTTTTCTGTCCTATGTGTCAAAACGTAGCACCAAAATGGGACTCTGTTTTGATCTTAACCCTCTTTAGGATCCAGAATAACATTGTAAAGCCAAAAAATTGAGTTTTACCAAATATTCAAGAGAGAAGAATCAATGGAAGATATACATGTCATTCGCTACCTGTCCACTTATGCCATACCACTAGTAAAACCGTTGCTATGGTAAGAAAGCGAAAAACACATTACCGCCCTACGTTTCCCGTTTATACTGCAAATTAAACTAAATTTTTACGGTATTATTCGCAACAAAATAATATCAGTAGCACACAGAGAAAATCTATACAATGTAATCAAATCCTGAATAGAATGTGAAGACCTGAGCATCAGAGGGGATAACATGATATAAATTATTTATTATTCCAATTCATGATTGTGCACAAAATGTAGACATGGAAAAGTATTGTAAATTGGTATTCGGGCATCTTTAAAGAAATATTCCAGGACCATAACACTTGTTGCAATCATTGGGAAAGTCATCAGCGTTTGATTAATAAGGGTTGGGCTTCCATTAATCGGAGTTTATATACAAACTCCCCATTAAAAGTTTTTTTCCAGTTTTAATGGTTAATTTATACTGGAAATAGGAATGTTCCTTTCACATGATCTTGCAGTCTAAACTGGCAGCTGAACATCCAACAAATGAGGAAAACGTTCATTCGTCTGGAGAAATTAACTTTTGGTTTGCACAAAAGATCATAATTCTCGGCAGTACATTGTTCTGTGTAAACAGTACCTGGGCTGTCGAGAACAAAGGCAGTTCATCACTTATTTACAATCACCGTCTCATTTACAATCACAGAATTTTCCACAGTCTCTTCAATTGACTCAGGAACCGTCATAGACTATGTTTTGAGGGGACACTTTAACACTTAGGGGTACTTTGCACGCTGCGACATTGCTACTGCGATATCGTCGGGGTCAAATCGAAAGTGACGCACATCCGGCGTTGGTAACGACGTCGCAACGTGTAAAGCCTAGATGCGCCGATAAACAATCGCAAAAGTGTCGAAAATCGGTGATCTGTGTAGCGTTTTCATAATGTCGCACCAATAGGAGATACGATGTTGTTCCTTGTTCCTGCGGCAGCACACATCGCTGTGTGTGAAGCCGCAGGAGCGAGGAACATCTACTTACCTGCCTCCACCGGCTATGCGGAAGGAAGGAGGTGGGCGGATGTTTACAACCCGCTCATCTCCGCCCCTACGCTTCTATTGGCCGCCTGCCGTTTGACGTCACTGTGACGCTGCACGATCTGCCCCCTTAGGAAAGAGGTGGGTCGGCGGCCAGAGCAATGTCGCAGGGCAGGTGAGTTGCATGTGAAGCTGCCGTAGCGATAATGTTCGCTATGGCAGCTATCACAAGATATCGCATGTGCGACGGGGGCGGGGACTATCGTGCTCGGCATTGCTAGCCGTTGCTAGCGATGTCGCAACGTGCAAAGTACCCCTTACTGTTTGGATGTGTGAGGTAATAGATTGGCTGCTTTGACATCTTATGTGTCAGTTAATATGATTTGTGTGGTAAGAAGGAGAGTGGGAGAGTGGGAGAGAGGGAGAGAGAAAGAGAGAGGGAGAGAGAGTGGGAGAGAGAGAAAGGGAGAGAGGGAGAGAGGGAGGGAGGGAAATAGGCAGATCGGGAGAAAGGGGGAGAGGAAGAGTGGGAGAAAGGGAGACTGGGAGACAAAGAGTAGGAGAAAGGGATAGTGGGAAAGTGGAAGAGATGGAGAATGGAAGAGTAGTGGGGAGGGAGAGATGGAGAGTGGGAGAGAGGGAGAGTGTCAAAGTGAGAGAGAGGGAGAGAGAGATAGGCAGAGTGGGAGAAAGGGGGAGAGGGAAAGTGGGAGAAAGGGAGACTGGGAGAGAGAGTAGGAGAGAGGGAGAGTGGGAGAGTATATGAAAGGAAGAGATAGAGAGTGAGAGGAAGAGGAAGAGGGGAAGAGAGGCAAAGTGGGAGAAAGGGGGAGAGAGAGAGTGGGAGAGATGATCACCCTCGTTTCTCTTTCATCATCCAGGAAGATGGCAGCAGATTTTAATTTCTCCATTCATCCTTCCTTCAATTACCGTATTTTTCGTTTTATAAGACTCACCGGATAATAAGACGCACCTCAAATTTAGAGATAGAAAAGGTAAAAAAAAATGTGGGAATCTTATAATCCGGTGTTGTCCTACTGGAGGGGGTTGGCAACAGTGGTCAAGTGGAGTCACAGGAGGCAGGGGCGGTGCTGGTGGGGTCTGTTCTGGCAGCGGTGGGGTTGGCCCTGGCAATGGTGGGGTCGGTCCTAGCAGTGGAAGCTGCAGTGACTGTGTGGAGCAGGCCTGTGCGGCAGGTGTCCCAAATGCTTTGTTGGCAGTCCTAGCTTCAAAGAAATGGTGCCTGGAGCTCCATCCTTGCACGTGCTGACTTCGGGTGCCATCATTTGAACCCAGAGCATTTGGGATACCCACCACACTGCTCTGCTCCATACAGCCACCGCAGCCCGCCTGCCCACACGGAGAGGCAGCCTGCCACCCTCACAGATGGCCGCCCACACAGATAGCCATCAGCGCCAATTCTTCACCCGGTAAGCAATATTCGGATTTTAAGACACTCCCCTCATTTTCGTCCCAAATTTTTGGGATGAAAAGTGCATCTTACAATCCAAAAAATACGGTATTTGAAATTTGCCAGTGCTCTAATGAAGTATAGTATTCAACAAAAATTTATTTATTGGCAAAAAATGATCAATAAATCAATTATTAAAAAAATTGATTGATTTATTAAAAATTGTTTTAAATTTGTTGAAAAGGTGGCTTGTCTTAATAAATTGGTATCAATCTACTTATCAATCTATCTTTCATTTTTTTCCAAATCTGTTGTTTGACATACTTCTTTTTATTTCACTCATTTCATTTTTCAATTTTTGAACAGATTTTGGTATTTACTCTCAACGGGATGTAACAAATTGAATAGAGGATCTCAGTCATAGCCGGCTTATCTCAGCTTAGTATCTCATAATATGCTTTCTCTTTTTTTGTACTCCTCTGGAGAGAACTGGCTTAAGAAGTGATTCCTCTGCATAGTGTTCTGATATTCATCAACCAGTGCAGACACTTTTAAAACTACATCTTATATCAAAAAGATCAGGATTAGACATGAGCGAGCCCGTGGACATTCAGTTCAATCGAATCAGCCAGACTTTTGAAAAAGTTTGGTTTGGGATCTGGACTTGACCTGAACCCCAATGGAAGTCACTAATTGGGCAATTCAGGTCTCCACCCACATGCATACAGCCATAAATAGATCACTTCCGGGGGCAGGTGGGCGGGGTTTTTCCATTTTTATGTTTTGGGTGTACACTACATCCAATCACGCTGTTGTTAGCCCCATTGTGAGCTGATCCAACACTGCAAGTGGCTCGCACTGGGTTGAGCACCAAGCGTACCCAAGGACAGTGATGCTTGTTAGAGTGGTTTACATACGTGAAGCACCCAGTCTCCGAACCCGGACTCTGCTTTTTTTTGTAAAATCTCTGTTTGGTACAAACATATACATGAAGAGAGTCTGGCACTAGAGACTGACTTGTGCAGCAATTTATGCAGACATCGACAGGACCTTATGTCGGTGACAAAGCCTTGGAAGTGCTCAAACCAAAAATAGACACATCCAAACTTCATATCGAAAAGTAAGACATGTTGGCACTCACCAATTGGCTTAAAAACATTCCTTTATTTCATCTGTAAAACCGGATCGATGGGAAGGCGGAAGCGGGGTGGTATGTGGACGACGTCGGCTGTTTCGCGCGAGCATTTGCACTTCAACCTGTAGTTTGCTCATCTCTAATCAGTATATTTCTAACAGCCATCACTATAAACACAGCATTTAGAGGTAAGCAACTTTTTTAGGTTCTTCGAGGGTGTGTCTTCTGAAACAGAAAACATGTAGAAAATCCCAATAGAACATAAATATGATATCAGAACTACATTGTCATAAGCATCCAGATCCTTTTCATATTGTAAGAACTTACAGCCATCACTAACAATGCAGAAATTAGAGGTATCCAAAATGTTTCAATTCTTCCAGGGTGTGTCTTATGAAATTAAAATATCCAAAAAAAACTCCCCAAAACATAAATATGATATCAAAACTATAGTGTCATAAACAACCAGATCCTATTCATATTGTTAAAACTTAACATTTGGGGTCTGCAACATTTATCAATGAAAAAGCAGATGAATAATAATTAAGCAGTCCACTTTTTTCCTATAAGTGGTAAGCAATGAAGGTATCTTGTATCACCCCTGAGGATAAGTCTCACCCTTGCAGTACCATAAATATCCAGATCCTATTCATATTGTAAAAGCATAACATTTGGGGGTTTGCAACATTTACCACTGGAAAAGCAGGTGAAAAAAAAACAAGGAGTCTACTTTTTTCATATGAATGGTAAGCAAAGTAAGTATCTTGTACCACCCCTGAGCATAAGCCCCACCCCTGCAGTGTCATAATGATTCAGATCCTATTCATATTGTAAGAACTAAACATTTGGGGGTTTGCAGAGGTTTGCAATATTTACCATTGATAAAGGAGATGAAAAATATTCAAGGAGTCCACTTTTTCCCTATGAGCGGTAAGCAATGTAGGTATCTTGTACCCCCTCTGAGCAAAAGTCTCACCCCTGCAGTGTCACAAAGATCCAGATCCTATTCCTATCGTAAGAACTAAACATTTGGGGTTTTGCAATATTTACCACTGAAAAAGCAGATGAAAAATAATCAAGGAGTCCACTTTTCTTTTTCTATGATCGGTAAGCAATGTAGGTATTTTGTACCACCCCTGAGAATAAGTTCCACCTCTGCAGTGTCATAAAGATCCAGATCCTATTCCTATTGTAAGAACTAAACATTTGGGGGTTTGCAACAGTTACCATTGATAAAACAGATGAAAAATATTCAAGGTGTCCACTTTTTCCATATGAGTGGTAAGCAATGTGGGTATCTTGTGCCGCCTCTGAGCATAATTCCCACCCCTGCAGTGTCATAAAGCTCCAGATCCAATTCATAATGTAAGAACTAAACATTTGGGGGTTTGCAACATTTATTACTGAAAAAGTAGATGAAATATAATCAAGCAGTCCACTTTTTTCATATGAGTGGTAAGCAATGTAGGTATGTTGTACCACCCCTGAGCATAAGTCCCACCTCTGAAGTCTCATAAAGATCCAGATCCTATTCTTATTGTAAGAACTAAACATTTGGGGGTTTGCAACATTTACTATTGATAAAACAGATGAAAAATATTCAAGGTGTCTTTTTCCCTATGAGTGATATTCAATGTAGGTATCTTGTACCACCTCTGAGCATAGGTCCCACCCCTGCAGTGCCATAAAGATCCAGATCTTATTCATATTGTAAGAACTAAACATTTGGGGGCTTGCAACATTTACCACTGAAAAAGGAGATGAAAAATAATGAAGGAGTCCACTTTTCTTTTCCTATGATTGGTAAGCAATGTAGGTATTTTGTACCACCCCTGAGCATAAGCCCCACTCCTACAGTGTCATAAAGTTCCAGATCCTATTCATATTGTAAGAACTAAGCATTTGGGGATTTGCAACATTTACCACTGAAAAAGGAGATGAAAAATAATAAAGGAGTCCACTTTTCTTTTCCTATGATTGGTAAGCAATGTAGGTATTTTGTACCACCCCTGAGCATAAGTCCCACTCCTGAAGTCTCATAAAGATCCAGATCCTATTCATATTGTAAGAACTAAACATTTGGGGGCTTGCAACATTTACCACTGAAAAAGGAGATGAAAAATAATGAAGGAGTCCACTTTTCTTTTCCTATGATTGGTAAGCAATGTAGGTATTTTGTACCACCCCTGAGCATAAGTCCCACTCCTGAAGTCTCATAAAGATCCATATCCTATTCATATTGTAAGAACTAAACATTTGGGGGGTTGCAACATTTACCACTGAAAAACAGATGAAAATAATCAAGTAGTCCACTTTTTTTTCCTATGAGTGGTAAGCAATGCAGGAACCTTGTACCACCTCTGAGCATAAGTCCCCCCCTGCAGTGTAATGAAGATCCAGATCCTATTCATATTGTAAGAACTAAACATTTGGGGGTTTGCAACATTTACCACTGAAAAAGCAGATGAAAAATAATCAAGGCGTCCACTTTTTTTTCCCCTATGAGTGGTAAGTAATATAGGTATCTTGTACCACCCTTGAGCATAAGAACCACCCCTGCAGTGTCATAAATATCCAGATCCTATTCCTATTATAACAACTATGCATTTGGGGGTATTTATTACTGAAAAAGCAGATGAAAATAATCAATTAGTCCACTTTTTTCATATGCATAGTTAGCAAAGTAGGTATCTTTTACCACCACTGAGCATAAGTCTCACCTCTGCCTTGTCATAAAGATCCAGATCCTATTTATAATATAAGAACTAAGCATTTGGGGGGTTCCAAATTTACCACTGAAAAAGCAGATGAAAAATACGCAAGGAGTCTACTTTTTTCATATGAGTGGTAAACAATGTAGGTATCTTGTACCACCCCTGAGCATAAGTCCCACCCCTGCCTTATTTGGTTTATCCAATTATTCCAACTCTTAATAGTGTAATTTTGATAGAACAAATGTATATAACAATTTATACAATTCTTTATGATCTCTTTTAGCTTGGCTCTAAAGAAGAGTTTTGTTTCTGAGAAAGTGAGATATTAAACTTTCTGGCAGGATAGGATTACAGCTGATACATATCCGTGTTACAAAGCCTTCCGCACTTATTCTCCAATTACTAAGTACATGACCATTTTCTTATATGTTCTTATAAATCTGTCTGCCAGCAATTTCTGCAGCTTTTCACAACATACTTCGCTTCAGTTTCTCGTCTTCTTTTTTTTTTATTGCCTGAATATGACCAAGATATAAAAAACTCTCAATATAACATAATATTCACATTGCGGAGGAGACTTTACAACAATGGCTGTTACATAGTTTTGTCTCTAATGTCTATCCAGTATGTTATCATTCCTTAACCGGTTGACACGGAGCTCCTGCACAAAAACCTTTAAGTACAATGGAGGTTTAGTATTCGGTGTTTAGAAACCAGAGATACCATTATCAAGGAAGGAGACACAAAGTATGCCGCCTTGTTCTACACTCTCCGGATTGAATAAAGTACACCTTCAACATACTGATATTACAAAGCAAATAAGTAAATCACAATGACTGGTTGTTTTTTTTTATATAGTAGCAGCTGAATGGTTACTTATCCCATCATTATGCCGTCTGGAACAGCTATAGAAGGATATCTGTAACCTTGTTATTACAGAAGCTTCGACATTCTATTTCAAACCTTACGGATTTACGGATGACTGAGCAGATGTTTGGCACCTAAGGGGTTTATTATAAATTCTAAGGGGAAAAAAGTGCATAGTTTGTAAAGAGATGTTTATAGGAGGCAATGCAACTAATTAAGCTACCATAAAAGTCTAAAAGTTGCATACTCATAACGTGTTTTATTAAAAAAAATATAGCTTTACAATTAAAAAAAGTTGTGTGACTAGAACACCCATTCGCAAACTTTTTATCAAGAGAATTTTGAGTTAAGTCCCATTGTGATGAGTCAGCATTTTTGTCTCTTGTAGGAAACTAAACTGTTCTAAATTAGGCCAGACATTTTGCCTCTTGTATGAAGGAGAACTTTTCTTAATTAGGCCAGACATTTTGCCTCTTGTATGAAGGTGAACTGTTCTTAATTAGGCCATACATTTTGCCTCTTGTATGAAGGTAAACGGTTCTTAATTAGGCCTATTGTTTGGTAAATGAAGAGAAGATAACCATTGTCTCTTCCTAGACTGATCTGAGCCTTATTGTTTGTAAATGTGTATTGTTTAAACCCCTCTGATTGCATAGTTCAGAGGAAAATTAAGCAGTAGGATTGAACTGATGACCAATGAGAGAGCAGCCGTCTCTACCAATCCTGTAAATACCCAATACTCTGAATTGAGAACTGAGTGGTATAAAAGGGCCTTGCTCCTGTCACCAATATTATAATTATTTATTATTATTCAACATGCCCCCAGCCAAAGAACTTCGACTGCAGATGGGGAACCAAGGAACTGCACCAAGGCAGTCCGGCTCTTTTTGGTGATCTGGCTCACATGGCTCCGTTCACCAAAAAGAGCCAGCTCTTTTGGATCCTAAAAGGATCCCTATTAAACATGTGTTTATCCCAGGTGAACACATATCTAAGGTTATATTAACCCGGCCGAAACCCTGCCCACCCGCTACTAAATTCTGTCCACTCACGACGGGCCAATTAAATTGTTGAGTTGGCTGGGTTTTGTTCAGGTGGGCGAGGTTTAGTCCACTGAGTTCCGGACTTTTGACAACAGTGAGAGCCATTAGGAAAATTTAGTGGCTCTCACTGGTGTGTTGGCTCATCTCAGTCTCAGCAGGGAGCTGGTTCTTTGTGTTGAATCATTCGCGAACAACACATCATTATTCTACATAATGTCAGATGAGGAACTTAGGTTCCGACTGAAGAAATACAGAACTACTTCCTAAGCTGGACGCTATCTCTTCTCAATGGGTACCCACAAAAAGCGGGGTGCTGCTGGACTGGGAGTGTTGGCCCTGGAAGCCCCGAAGTCACAAAGAATCTAATCTCTGGCAGATCAGCGAAAAGGTGAGACTCTGTTGCTTGTACCCTCTTGTGTTGTTGCTGGGAATGTACAATATGTTTTTGCCTGTTGGTGAACCAATAAAGTATTACCAATGTGTGATTCAATCACCTTGTGTTGTCTGAATAGTCTTTTGCCCATGGGGAGTGTTCAGTGGAATGAGCCCTGGTCCATTCAGTATTTATATAGACAGCCAGGATGGCGGACAAGAGCTTGCAATGACCCAACAAAATTATCTCTTGTTCTGGAGGACCCAGCATGTATGAGAATCAGTTTCTTTCAATGTAATTCTCTTATTTCCCTAGAGGTAGTGCTGTTGAGAAATTGAATACTTGTTAGTTCCTCTCGTGGACAGCAGTTTATAAATGAGTCGACAACAGATAGCCAATCAGTAATAATGAAGCTTTGTTGTGTGGATCTATCCATTAAAATAGACATAGTTAAATATTACCAAAATGTGGAATGAGATTATATACTGTACTAGCTGTAGTACCCGGGTATTGCCCGGGATAGTAACTGTCTCTCTGTCTCTCTCTATCTCTGTGTCTGTCTGTGTCTGTCTGTCTCTTTCTATCTGTCTGTTAGTCTCTTTCCCCATCTGTCTCTTTCCCTGTCTGTCTTGCTCCAGGTCAGTCTCACTCCACGTCTGTCTTGCTCCAGTTCTGTCTCATTCCCAGTCTGTCTCATTCCCCGTCTGTCTCATTCCCTGTCTGTCTCGTTCCAGGTCTGTCTTATTCCCCATCTGTCTCTTTCCCTGTCTCTCTTTTTCCCCATCTGACTCTTTCCCCATCTGTCTCTGTCCCTTTCCTTGTCTCTTTACTTGTCTGTCTCTTTCCTTGTCTCTGTCGTTTTCCCTGTCTCTTTCCTTGTCTCTGTTTGTCTGTCTGTCTTTTTCCCTGTCTGTCTGTCTCTTTCCCTGTCTGTCTGTGTTTGTCTGCCTCTGTCTGTCTCTTTGACTGTCTGTCTCTCTCTGTCTCTTTCTGTCTCTATCCGTCTCCCCACCGACATCATATAACTTCACACTTAAGCTTCTTATGCTAACAATTTATTTTGTTCCTATAGCAACCAATCACAGCTCCTATTAATAACCTAATAACTCGCGGCTCCATTGACTTTAATGGAGGCAGGATTTTTGGAAAGTAACTGTAAAGCGCGGGGTTCAATTTTCCTGTCCAAACATAGTCTATGACATTCCCTGAGTCACATGAGGCATCTGTGCAAAATTTCATGATTGTAAATGCAATGGTGCGGATTCCTTTAGCGGACATACACACATACACACATACATACATACACACATGCATACATACATACTGTCACGGCCGGGCGGTCGGGCAGACCCAGGAGGTGGATCCACTGGACCGAACTCTCTGAGATGGTGGTAGGGAGTCCGGCAGCTGAAGCACTGATGGGCAGTAGAACAGTCCGTGCAAGTGAAGGCAGCGGAGGAGTCCCAGGGACCACGGAGTCACAGAAGGTGGTCTTGGTGACGTAGCTCAGGTTCGGAGGCCGAGGTGATATCAGGCGGGGTCCGGAACCTCTGGAGCAAGATGACGGGTCACCGCAGGGATCCGGGATGGTACGGACTGTCAGATGGCAGACGGACAGCGTGCGGGGATCAGGACACGGCAGACTGGATGGCGAGGCAGGTACGGCTCTACAAAGACAGATAGGTGAGTACAGGCACATAAACACCAAGAGACCTGACTCCTAGCTCAGGGAACACGAAGATCAGGCCCCGCCCCCTTGGACAATGACCCCCTATATACCCTGTACCTGTGCAACCTCATTTCCTGTTAATGGACGCTGGCCCTTTAAGAAAGGGTCAGTGACCGCGCGCGCGCCCTAATGCGCATGCGCGCCGCCCGGGTGCCAGAAGCCAGGGAAGGAGGCTGCGAGGAGGACGCAGGGGAGCCGGCCAGGTCCAGGGAAGCTGTCGGGCGCCGGGATCGGGGGCCCGGAGCCCTGGGACGGACGGAATCCGGTGACTGGGGAGCGGAGAGCGTGGCAGGTGAGCCGGGGAACGGGGGTGAGGACCCGGGGAGCGTGACAGTACCCCCCCCCCCACGCCCCCCTCCCCGCAACCGGGACATGAAGGCACGGATAAGAGGAGTGCCCACGTTCTCCCTGGGCTCCCAAGACCTATCCTCAGGGCCATACCCTTCCCAGTCCACCAGGAAGAACTGTCGACCTCGTACGGTCTTCATGGCCACGATATCCCTTACCGCATAGATGTCATCATCGGCAATAGGAGGAGGGGCCGGACTGGCAGCAGCGGAGAAGGGACCAAGGACAACCGGCTTGAGCAGAGAGACGTGGAATGAGTTGGGTATCCTCATCGTGGCCGGGAGCTGTAGCTTGTAGGATACCTCATTGATCTTGCTGAGGACCTTAAACGGCCCGATGTAGCGAGGACCCAGCTTGTAGGAAGGTATCTTCAATCGGATGTACTGGGAAGCAAGCCAGACCAGGTCACCAGGAGAGAAACACGGAGGATCCAGACGCCTTTTGTCAGCGTGTTTCTTCATCCGCTGGGAAGCGCGCCCAAGGGACGCTTTGACAGAGTCCCAAATGGTAGCAAAGTCACGAACTGCAGTATCAGCAGCCGGGACATCCGATGAAGGGGATATAGGCAATGGGACGGCGGGCTGGAGTCCGTAAACAACATGGAAGGGAGATTCGGAGGATGACTCACTGACGTGGTGGTTATGGGAGAATTCAGCCCAAGGCAGAAGCGAGGACCAGTCGTCGTGATGGGCGTTGACATAGTGACGTAGGTATGAGGTCACGATTTGATTGACCCTCTCCACTTGGCCGTTAGACTGAGGATGGTAAGAAGAAGAAAAGTCCAGAGTCACTCCCAGATGTTTGCATAGAGCCCTCCAGAAGCGGGAGGTGAACTGAGTTCCTCTGTCGGACACTATGTGGGATGGAAAGCCATGCAAGCGGAAGATGTGATGTATATAGGCTTCCGCGAGTTCCTGAGCAGAGGGCAGTCCGGCCATAGGAACGAAGTGGGCCATTTTGGAGAATCGATCAACCACGACCCATATGACTGTGTGCCCGGAGGATAATGGCAAGTCCGTAATAAAGTCCATTGCTATGTGTTGCCACGGGACTGAGGGTATCGGTAAAGGCAGAAGACGGCCATGGGGCAAGTGTTTGGGCGTCTTGTTCCTGGCACAGGAGGAGCAGGCAGAGACAAAAGCAGCGACGTCCGTGCGAAGGGATGGCCACCAGTAATGGCGTACAATCGCACCCCATGTTCTCTTCTGACCAGCATGCCCGGCTGTTTTTGAGGCATGACCCCAGTGTAACACTTTTTGCCTGTCGGTATCGGAGACATAGGTCTTCCCGGGCGGTATCTGGGCTAGGGTAACAGGGGCCACCGGAATGATGTTGCTAGGACAGATGATGGGTTGGGTAGTCTCTTCCTCCTGCTCCATGGGCATGAAAGACCTGGACAAGGCATCAGCGCGTACATTCTTGTCCGCGGGTCGGAAGTGAAGCTGAAAGTCGAACCTGGCAAAGAATAAGGACCACCTGGCTTGCCGTGGGTTCAGTCGCTGAGCGGACCGCAGGTATTCTAGGTTCTTGTGGTCCGTGTAGATGATCACGGGATACACTGCACCTTCCAGGAGGTAGCGCCATTCCTCCAGTGCCAGTTTGACTGCCAAGAGCTCTCGGTCCCCGATGGTATAGTTGCGTTCAGGCGCTGAGAAGCCCTTGGAGAAGAATCCGCAAGTCACCATCTTCCCGGAGGAGGACTTCTGCATGAGCACTGCTCCGGCTCCTGAGGAGGAGGCATCCACCTCCAAGGTGAACTGGCGGTTCAACTCCGGACGGTGAAGTACAGGCGAGGAAGCAAAAGCCCGCTTCAAAGAGCCAAACGCGGCGTCGGCCGCAGGCGACCAGTCCTTTGGATTTGCCTCTTTCTTAGTCAAAGCGGAAAGTGGAGCAGTCAGAGCAGAGAAGTGAGGGACGAATTGGCGGTAGTAGTTGGCGAATCCCAGGAAGCGTTGGATTGCCTTCAGTCCAGAAGGGGGAGGCCAGTTGAGAATGGCGGAGACCTTCTTGGGATCCATCTGCAGTCCAGTCTCAGAGATGATGTACCCCAGAAAGGGGAGAGAAGACTGCTCAAAGACACACTTCTCATACTTTGCGTACAGACGGTTCTCTCTTAGTCGTCGTAGAACCAGCTGTACGTGCTCTCTGTGGGTTGGGAGGTCCGGAGAGAAGACAAGGATGTCATCTAGATATACTACCACACAGGTGTAGAGGAGGTCTCGGAACACGTCGTTCACCAGTTCTTGGAAGACGGCAGGGGCGTTACACAGGCCGAAGGGCATCACGCAGTACTCATAATGTCCATCGCGCGTATTAAACGCGGTCTTCCATTCGTCACCAGAGCGGATGCGCACCAGATTGTAAGCACCCCGAAGATCCAGCTTGGTGAACAGACGAGCTCCTCTAAGCCGGTCAAACAATTCGGGGATGAGCGGCAGAGGGTACTTGTTCTTAACAGTGATCTGATTCAGACCCCGGTAGTCGATGCAGGGACGTAAATCGCCCTCTTTTTTCTTGACAAAGAAGAAACCTGCTCCAGCAGGAGAGGAGGATCTCCGAATGAATCCCCTAGCCAGGCTCTCTGAGATGTAAGTCGACATAGCCCTTGTTTCGGCTGGAGATAAAGGATATATCCGTCCTCGTGGTGGCGTTGTTCCAGGGAGCAGGTCGATGGCACAATCGTAGGGGCGATGTGGCGGCAGTACCTCGGATTCTTTTTTATCAAAGACATCAGCAAAGGACCAATAAGCCGAGGGCAGCCCCGGTAGGTTCTCAGGAACCGGAGGTCGTCGGATGGGTTGTGTGGATTTTAGGCATCTCTCATGACACGAAGCACCCCAGCGGGTGATTTCGCCAGTGCCCCAGCTGACTGATGGTTCGTGAGTCCGTAACCATGGAAGGCCCAGCAGGATCTGATGGGACATGTGCGGAAGGACGTAGAAGGCGATGTTCTCGGTGTGAAGAGCACCGATGCGCAGTTCAACCGGCCTGGTGGTCCAGGAGATGGTGTCAGAAAGGGGTCTCCCATCCACAGAGGCAATCACCAGGGGCTTGTTGAGTGGGATAACAGGCACCTGGTATTTGTCCACGGTGGCTTGCTGGATGAAATTGCCTGCTGCCCCGGAATCAAGATAGGCCTCAGCCGTGAACCGCGTCTCTCCCGTTGTCACTTGCACGGTCCATGTGACCGGATCAGAGAGAGTCCCAGCACCTAGGGTGGCCTCTCCTACCAACCCTAGGCTTTGGAGTTTCCCGGCCTTTCCGGACAGGAACGGAGGAGGTGTGTGCCCTCACCGCAGTAAAAGCAGAGACCCTGGGCAAGCCGCTCTGCTCTACGTTGTGCAGACTGACGCACTCGGTCAATCTGCATGGGCTCGTGGACGGGACTCCCAGCTGTTGATGACTGAGGTACGGAGGGCTTCTGAGGAGGAGATGAATGCCGTAACGGGCGTCTCTCACGAGATAGCTCTTTGGAGCGCTCCTGAAAACGTATGTCCACACGAGTTGCTAGGGCAATCAGGGCATCTAGGGTGGAGGGCACGTCCCGACCCGCCAACTCATCCTTGATGCGACTCGAGAGTCCCTCCCAGAAGGCGGCTGTTAGGGCCTCATTATTCCACCCGAGTTCTGAAGCCAAAGTGCGAAAACGGATGGCGTATTGGCCCACCGTCAGTGTTCCTTGACGTAGGCGGAGGAGTGATGAAGCAGAGGCAGAAGCGCGTCCCGGCTCGTCAAAGGTGCTGCGGAATGCCTGCAGGAACTGTTGAAGATCCTTGGTCATGGGGTCCTCCTTCTCCCACAAGGGGTTCATCCACGCCAGCGCCTCGCCCTCTAGGTGGGACATTATAAAGGCGACCTTGGCTTGGTCGGAGGCGAACAGATGTGGCAGCTGCGTGAAATGAAGGGAACATTGATTTATGAAGCCCCTGCAGGTCTTGGGATCTCCAGCATAACGAGGAGGTGACGCCAAACGGAGTCGGGAAGCATCTGACGAGGTTGCCACTGGTGCGGGGGCCATGGCTTGCCTGGCGGGGGACCTGGGTGCCGCAGGCGTCATTGATGCTTGTAATGTGTACAGGCGGGTGTCCACGGAGGTCATGAATTGCAGCATGCGGGTCTGGACTTCACGCTGGCGTTGGAGTTCCTCTTGCAGAGCCATTAGTGCTGCAGCGGGATCCATGGCCTGATCTTACTGTCACGGCCGGGCGGTCGGGCAGACCCAGGAGGTGGATCCACTGGACCGAACTCTCTGAGATGGTGGTAGGGAGTCCGGCAGCTGAAGCACTGATGGGCAGTAGAACAGTCCGTGCAAGTGAAGGCAGCGGAGGAGTCCCAGGGACCACGGAGTCACAGAAGGTGGTCTTGGTGACGTAGCTCAGGTTCGGAGGCCGAGGTGATATCAGGCGGGGTCCGGAACCTCTGGAGCAAGATGACGGGTCACCGCAGGGATCCGGGATGGTACGGACTGTCAGATGGCAGACGGACAGCGTGCGGGGATCAGGACACGGCAGACTGGATGGCGAGGCAGGTACGGCTCTACAAAGACAGATAGGTGAGTACAGGCACATAAACACCAAGAGACCTGACTCCTAGCTCAGGGAACACGAAGATCAGGCCCCGCCCCCTTGGACAATGACCCCCTATATACCCTGTACCTGTGCAACCTCATTTCCTGTTAATGGACGCTGGCCCTTTAAGAAAGGGTCAGTGACCGCGCGCGCGCCCTAATGCGCATGCGCGCCGCCCGGGTGCCAGAAGCCAGGGAAGGAGGCTGCGAGGAGGACGCAGGGGAGCCGGCCAGGTCCAGGGAAGCTGTCGGGCGCCGGGATCGGGGGCCCGGAGCCCTGGGACGGACGGAATCCGGTGACTGGGGAGCGGAGAGCGTGGCAGGTGAGCCGGGGAACGGGGGTGAGGACCCGGGGAGCGTGACACATACACACATACACTCAGCTTTATATATTAGATTTCTGATTTGTAAGACACACTTTTTTCCCCAAAACTGGGGGAAAAATGGGGGTGCGTCTTACAAACTGCATCTGGCTTACAAGGGCTACGTGGTGACGCAGGGTCGGCGATACTGCGAGTTTATGGGGTGTCATGATGGTGGGCACTATTGACCTGCCAGCGGGCTCGGAGGAGGGGGTGTCATGGCTCAAGAGGATCAGTGTGCGGTAGCAGAGAGTCGGTGATACTGCGAGCTCAAAGGGTGTTGTGGTGGTGGGTGGCATTGATCTGCAGGCTGCTTTGAATCGCCTGCAGTTGACAAGATGGACATAAAGGAAATGGCCACGGAGGCAGTGTGTGCACAGATAGCACTGAACGCCTATTAAGGGCATTGCATCAATCTGTGCACGCGCCACCTCGGAGGCCATTTTCTTGAAGTCTGCCGGCATTTCAATGGAGCACACAGTCCGCCAGCAGATTAATGGCGCCCACCGCCGTGACACCCCACAAGCCCACAGTATTGCTGACTCTCCGCTGCCACACACTGACCCTCTTGAGCTGCGACACCCCCTCCTACGAGCCGGTAGCAGATCAATGGCGCCATTGCCATGCCACTGCATCAGCCTGCAGTATTGCTGACCCTCCACACACTGACCCTTTGAGCCATGACACCCCCTCCTCTGAGCGCACAGCATCATCTACCCTGCCCCCTGTGACCTTCCTGAGCGGCTCCTTCATCGCCGTTCTCCCTCGGTGGGTGAGTTAATATACAAGGCACTAGGATTATAAGATGGACCCTCATTTTAACAGTAAAAAATATTTTTTTCCTATTTTCCTCCTCTAAATTTGGGGTGCGTCTTACAATCCAGTGCGTCTTATAAAACGAAAAATACGGTAAGTAATTATAATTTAGCTTGTCTATGGTGATTTTTATGTCTCATCTGTTAAGGTGGATTCAAGTTGCTCCAGGTCTAGATGAGAGGTTCTTAAGGAGCAAAAACAAAAAGTCAAAATGGGTAGGTTTGCAATTTAGCCACTAAAAAACAATAAATTAATATAGCAAAAAACTAAGTACAATAATGTAAAAACATAACTAAATGTAATCAAGTTTTCTAACAATTGGAAAAAGCAAAAAAATACACTTAAAAGCATCAAACATACGTAAAGCGTCTATAGGCACCCTGTAGATTTCCTGTCTTACTAATGATTTTACTGTAGTGATATAAGATGGAAAAATAATCACTAAATGTTAATAACTTTGTGGAAAATGAAAAGGGCTTCTGGCATTTTCACAAAATCACAGATTGTAACTGATAATAACAGAATAAACTTACTGGAAATATCCAATTAACAAGGAGATTAATATATTTGTGTCACGCTCCCCGGGTCCTCACCCCCGTTCCCCGGCTCACCTGCCACGCTCTCCGCTCCCCAGTCACCGGATTCCGTCCGTCCCAGGGCTCCGGGCCCCCGATCCCGGCGCCCGACAGCTTCCCTGGACCTGGCCGGCTCCCCTGCGTCCTCCTCGCAGCCTCCTTCCCTGGCTTCTGGCACCCGGGCGGCGCGCATGCGCATTAGGGCGCGCGCGCGGTCACTGACCCTTTCTTAAAGGGCCAGCGTCCATTAACAGGAAATGAGGTTGCACAGGTACAGGGTATATAGGGGGTCATTGTCCAAGGGGGCGGGGCCTGATCTTCGTGTTCCCTGAGCTAGGAGTCAGGTCTCTTGGTGTTTATGTGCCTGTACTCACCTATCTGTCTTTGTAGAGCCGTACCTGCCTCGCCATCCAGTCTGCCGTGTCCTGATCCCCGCACGCTGTCCGTCTGCCATCTGACAGTCCGTACCATCCCGGATCCCTGCGGTGACCCGTCATCTTGCTCCAGAGGTTCCGGACCCCGCCTGATATCACCTCGGCCTCCGAACCTGAGCTACGTCACCAAGACCACCTTCTGTGACTCCGTGGTCCCTGGGACTCCTCCGCTGCCTTCTCTTGCACGGACTGTTCTACTGCCCATCAGTGCTTCAGCTGCCGGACTCCCTACCACCATCTCAGAGAGTTCGGTCCAGTGGATCCACCTCCTGGGTCTGCCCGACCGCCCGGCCGTGACAGTAAGATCAGGCCATGGATCCCGCTGCAGCACTAATGGCTCTGCAAGAGGAACTCCAACGCCAGCGTGAAGTCCAGACCCGCATGCTGCAATTCATGACCTCCGTGGACACCCGCCTGTACACATTACAAGCATCAATGACGCCTGCGGCACCCAGGTCCCCCGCCAGGCAAGCCATGGCCCCCGCACCAGTGGCAACCTCGTCAGATGCTTCCCGACTCCGTTTGGCGTCACCTCCTCGTTATGCTGGAGATCCCAAGACCTGCAGGGGCTTCATAAATCAATGTTCCCTTCATTTCACGCAGCTGCCACATCTGTTCGCCTCCGACCAAGCCAAGGTCGCCTTTATAATGTCCCACCTAGAGGGCGAGGCGCTGGCGTGGATGAACCCCTTGTGGGAGAAGGAGGACCCCATGACCAAGGATCTTCAACAGTTCCTGCAGGCATTCCGCAGCACCTTTGACGAGCCGGGACGCGCTTCTGCCTCTGCTTCATCACTCCTCCGCCTACGTCAAGGAACACTGACGGTGGGCCAATACGCCATCCGTTTTCGCACTTTGGCTTCAGAACTCGGGTGGAATAATGAGGCCCTAACAGCCGCCTTCTGGGAGGGACTCTCGAGTCGCATCAAGGATGAGTTGGCGGGTCGGGACGTGCCCTCCACCCTAGATGCCCTGATTGCCCTAGCAACTCGTGTGGACATACGTTTTCAGGAGCGCTCCAAAGAGCTATCTCGTGAGAGACGCCCGTTACGGCATTCATCTCCTCCTCAGAAGCCCTCCGTACCTCAGTCATCAACAGCTGGGAGTCCCGTCCACGAGCCCATGCAGATTGACCGAGTGCGTCAGTCTGCACAACGTAGAGCAGAGCGGCTTGCCCAGGGTCTCTGCTTTTACTGCGGTGAGGGCACACACCTCCTCCGTTCCTGTCCGGAAAGGCCGGGAAACTCCAAAGCCTAGGGTTGGTAGGAGAGGCCACCCTAGGTGCTGGGACTCTCTCCGATCCGGTCACATGGACCGTGCAAGTGACAACGGGAGAGACGCGGTTCACGGCTGAGGCCTATCTTGATTCCGGGGCAGCAGGCAATTTCATCCAGCAAGCCACCGTGGACAAATACCAGGTGCCTGTTATCCCACTCAACAAGCCCCTGGTGATTGCCTCTGTGGATGGGAGACCCCTTTCTGACACCATCTCCTGGACCACCAGGCCGGTTGAACTGCGCATCGGTGCTCTTCACACCGAGAACATCGCCTTCTACGTCCTACCGCACATGTCCCATCAGATCCTGCTGGGCCTTCCATGGTTACGGACTCACGAACCATCAGTCAGCTGGGGCACTGGCGAAATCACCCGCTGGGGTGCTTCGTGTCATGAGAGATGCCTAAAATCCACACAACCCATCCGACGACCTCCGGTTCCTGAGAACCTACCGGGGCTGCCCTCGGCTTATTGGTCCTTTGCTGATGTCTTTGATAAAAAAGAATCCGAGGTACTGCCGCCACATCGCCCCTACGATTGTGCCATCGACCTGCTCCCTGGAACAACGCCACCACGAGGACGGATATATCCTTTATCTCCAGCCGAAACAAGGGCTATGTCGACTTACATCTCAGAGAGCCTGGCTAGGGGATTCATTCGGAGATCCTCCTCTCCTGCTGGAGCAGGTTTCTTCTTTGTCAAGAAAAAAGAGGGCGATTTACGTCCCTGCATCGACTACCGGGGTCTGAATCAGATCACTGTTAAGAACAAGTACCCTCTGCCGCTCATCCCCGAATTGTTTGACCGGCTTAGAGGAGCTCGTCTGTTCACCAAGCTGGATCTTCGAGGTGCTTACAATCTGGTGCGCATCCGCTCTGGTGACGAATGGAAGACCGCGTTTAATACGCGTGATGGACATTATGAGTACTGCGTGATGCCCTTCGGCCTGTGTAACGCCCCTGCCGTCTTCCAAGAACTGGTGAACGACGTGTTCCGAGACCTCCTCTACACCTGTGTGGTAGTATATCTAGATGACATCCTTGTCTTCTCTCCGGACCTCCCAACCCACAGAGAGCACGTACAGCTGGTTCTACGACGACTAAGAGAGAACCGTCTGTACGCAAAGTATGAGAAGTGTGTCTTTGAGCAGTCTTCTCTCCCCTTTCTGGGGTACATCATCTCTGAGACTGGACTGCAGATGGATCCCAAGAAGGTCTCCGCCATTCTCAACTGGCCTCCCCCTTCTGGACTGAAGGCAATCCAACGCTTCCTGGGATTCGCCAACTACTACCGCCAATTCGTCCCTCACTTCTCTGCTCTGACTGCTCCACTTTCCGCTTTGACTAAGAAAGAGGCAAATCCAAAGGACTGGTCGCCTGCGGCCGACGCCGCGTTTGGCTCTTTGAAGCGGGCTTTTGCTTCCTCGCCTGTACTTCACCGTCCGGAGTTGAACCGCCAGTTCACCTTGGAGGTGGATGCCTCCTCCTCAGGAGCCGGAGCAGTGCTCATGCAGAAGTCCTCCTCCGGGAAGATGGTGACTTGCGGATTCTTCTCCAAGGGCTTCTCAGCGCCTGAACGCAACTATACCATCGGGGACCGAGAGCTCTTGGCAGTCAAACTGGCACTGGAGGAATGGCGCTACCTCCTGGAAGGTGCAGTGTATCCCGTGATCATCTACACGGACCACAAGAACCTAGAATACCTGCGGTCCGCTCAGCGACTGAACCCACGGCAAGCCAGGTGGTCCTTATTCTTTGCCAGGTTCGACTTTCAGCTTCACTTCCGACCCGCGGACAAGAATGTACGCGCTGATGCCTTGTCCAGGTCTTTCATGCCCATGGAGCAGGAGGAAGAGACTACCCAACCCATCATCTGTCCTAGCAACATCATTCCGGTGGCCCCTGTTACCCTAGCCCAGATACCGCCCGGGAAGACCTATGTCTCCGATACCGACAGGCAAAAAGTGTTACACTGGGGTCATGCCTCAAAAACAGCCGGGCATGCTGGTCAGAAGAGAACATGGGGTGCGATTGTACGCCATTACTGGTGGCCATCCCTTCGCACGGACGTCGCTGCTTTTGTCTCTGCCTGCTCCTCCTGTGCCAGGAACAAGACGCCCAAACACTTGCCCCATGGCCGTCTTCTGCCTTTACCGATACCCTCAGTCCCGTGGCAACACATAGCAATGGACTTTATTACGGACTTGCCATTATCCTCCGGGCACACAGTCATATGGGTCGTGGTTGATCGATTCTCCAAAATGGCCCACTTCGTTCCTATGGCCGGACTGCCCTCTGCTCAGGAACTCGCGGAAGCCTATATACATCACATCTTCCGCTTGCATGGCTTTCCATCCCACATAGTGTCCGACAGAGGAACTCAGTTCACCTCCCGCTTCTGGAGGGCTCTATGCAAACATCTGGGAGTGACTCTGGACTTTTCTTCTTCTTACCATCCTCAGTCTAACGGCCAAGTGGAGAGGGTCAATCAAATCGTGACCTCATACCTACGTCACTATGTCAACGCCCATCACGACGACTGGTCCTCGCTTCTGCCTTGGGCTGAATTCTCCCATAACCACCACGTCAGTGAGTCATCCTCCGAATCTCCCTTCCATGTTGTTTATGGACTCCAGCCCGCCGTCCCATTGCCTATATCCCCTTCATCGGATGTTCCGGCTGCTGATACTGCAGTTCGTGACTTTGCTACCATTTGGGACTCTGTCAAAGCGTCCCTTGGGCGCGCTTCCCAGCGGATGAAGAAACACGCTGACAAGAGACGTCTGGATCCTCCGTGTTTCTCTCCTGGTGACCTGGTCTGGCTTGCTTCCCAGTACATCCGATTGAAGATACCTTCCTACAAGCTGGGTCCTCGCTACATCGGGCCGTTTAAGGTCCTCAGCAAGATCAATGAGGTATCCTACAAGCTACAGCTCCCGGCCACGATGAGGATACCCAACTCCTTCCACGTCTCTCTGCTCAAGCCGGTTGTCCTTGGTCCCTTCTCCGCTGCTGCCAGTCCGGCCCCTCCTCCTATTGCCGATGATGACATCTATGCGGTAAGGGATATCGTGGCCATGAAGACCGTACGAGGTCGACAGTTCTTCCTGGTGGACTGGGAAGGGTATGGTCCTGAGGATAGGTCTTGGGAGCCCAGGGAGAACGTGGGCACTCCTCTTATCCGTGCCTTCATGTCCCGGTTGCGGGGAGGGGGGCGTGGGGGGGGGGGTACTGTCACGCTCCCCGGGTCCTCACCCCCGTTCCCCGGCTCACCTGCCACGCTCTCCGCTCCCCAGTCACCGGATTCCGTCCGTCCCAGGGCTCCGGGCCCCCGATCCCGGCGCCCGACAGCTTCCCTGGACCTGGCCGGCTCCCCTGCGTCCTCCTCGCAGCCTCCTTCCCTGGCTTCTGGCACCCGGGCGGCGCGCATGCGCATTAGGGCGCGCGCGCGGTCACTGACCCTTTCTTAAAGGGCCAGCGTCCATTAACAGGAAATGAGGTTGCACAGGTACAGGGTATATAGGGGGTCATTGTCCAAGGGGGCGGGGCCTGATCTTCGTGTTCCCTGAGCTAGGAGTCAGGTCTCTTGGTGTTTATGTGCCTGTACTCACCTATCTGTCTTTGTAGAGCCGTACCTGCCTCGCCATCCAGTCTGCCGTGTCCTGATCCCCGCACGCTGTCCGTCTGCCATCTGACAGTCCGTACCATCCCGGATCCCTGCGGTGACCCGTCATCTTGCTCCAGAGGTTCCGGACCCCGCCTGATATCACCTCGGCCTCCGAACCTGAGCTACGTCACCAAGACCACCTTCTGTGACTCCGTGGTCCCTGGGACTCCTCCGCTGCCTTCTCTTGCACGGACTGTTCTACTGCCCATCAGTGCTTCAGCTGCCGGACTCCCTACCACCATCTCAGAGAGTTCGGTCCAGTGGATCCACCTCCTGGGTCTGCCCGACCGCCCGGCCGTGACAATTTGGTTTCACATCTAGACAGCCATTGCAAATGAGGATGGCAAATGAAGAAATAAGCGCATATAATTATACAAAGGGCTCAAGATTAGGATGACTTCTATAATCTGAAAGCAAAAAAAAAGCTATTAAATTATGAATTTAACCATATTATGCTCTTGGGAGTTTTTAACTTGCTACATGCAGTTATAATGGAGGCAATTTGACAAATTGACTGTCCTGCATAATGGGGCAGATGAAATGGATAATGAAGACCAATAACAGGATTAGAGTAATGGGGGTTATTGCTGATTCTCATATACTGTAGTCATTTGAGAGTCAATATCCAAGTGAAGACCTTTAAATGACATCCCATATAGTATACAAGGACTTTAGTCCATTTCAGCCAAGAGCCACAATTCTGAAATAGTACTGCCTAAGAAGTGTCTCGCTGGTGTGGCTGTTTCCCATGTCAAGCACATGTCTCTTTAACAAGAATCTGTCAGGTGATTTTCTAGTACAATACTAATATCTTTAAATAGCTTAAAAATACCTTTTAGGATTAGTAAGTTTTATTGCTCTACCTTATCCTGTTATCTTGTTCCAGGGTCTGTAGAATTCATTGTGATGTAGTAGCTAATCAAGCATATGCAGTAACTCACAGTCCACTACAGCACCTATGGCTGTTTCCCAAGTCAAGCTCAGGTCTGTTTAACAGGAATCTGTCAGATGATTTTTTAGTACAATACTAATGTTATCTTCAAATATCTTAAAGAAACCTTTAAGGATCAGTAAGTTTTATTTCTCTACCTTATCCTGTTATCTTGTTCTAGGCTGTGTAGAATTCATTGTGACATAGTAACTAATAAAGCACATGCAGTAACTCGCAGTCTGCTATAGCACCTATGGCTGTTTCCCAAGTCAAGCTAATGTCTTTTTAACAGGAATCTGTCAGGTGATTTTTAGCACAATACTAATGTTATTTTCAGATAGCTTAAAGAGACTTTTCAGGATTAGTACGTTTTATTGCTCTACATTACCCTGTTATCTTTTTGTAGGTTCTGGAGAATTCAGTGTGACCTAGTAACTAATCAAGCATATGCAGTAACTCTCAGTCCGCTAAAGCACCTCACGACCATCTCCACCCTCACCTAAGGTGTCCTCGCCCATCCCTTGTAGACTGTGAGCTTTTGCGGGCAGGGTCCTCTCTCCTCCTGTATCTGTTTGTGCCTTTGTTTTATTTATGATTATTGTACTTGTCCTTATTCTGTGTACCCTTTTCACATGTAAAGTGCCATGGAATAAATGGCCCCATAATAATAAATAATAATATATAATAATATTTATTAATTTATATAGCGCTGTTAATACCACAGCGCTTTACATACATTGGCAACACTGTCCCGATTGGGGCTCACAATCTAGGTTCCCTAGCAGTATGTTTTTGGAGTGTGGGAGGAAACCAGAGAACCCGGAGGAAACCCACGCAAACATGGGGAGAACATACAAACTCCTTGCAGATGGTGTCCTTGGTGGGATTTGAACCCAGGACCCCAGTGCTGCAAGGCTGCAGTGCTAACCACTGAGCTACTGTGCCACCTGCATATGCACAGCTCCTCCCTTCTATCTCTCAGTGCTGTCATCAATGGAAGTAAATCTTCACTGAATTTTCACAGCTGTCCCCACCCATACTCCCTTCCACCTCTCAACACTAATAGTGAATGCACTGGGAGGTGGGTGGAGGGAGCAGTGAATATGCAAATTGTATTTAGAAACACTTGACTGGAGTGCACAAGACACTGAATCCCATGGAGCTTACAGCAAGATAACAAGATAAGGTAGAGCAATAAAACTTACTGATCCTGAAAGCACTCCTTAAGCACTAACGTTTGTATTATACTAAAAAATTACCTGACAGATTCCCTTTAAAGGGTCACTAATTTACCTAAGGGGTAAGCACCTACAGGTGAGACTTAGGAGTTTTATATTCTCAACAGGAGCACTTTTGTACAAGGGTATGTTCACACAAAGTTTTATTTGAGGTGGATAGATTTGAGTTTTTGAGAAAAAACCATCTCACTTTTCAAATCTGAGGTGTTTCTTTGAATGTACTTTTCCTATGACTTTTTTGAAGCTTCTTGACTGTAATAACAAGTTTACATATGGAATCTATGATAAAAATGACATCCCTTTTTTAATTCTGTCAAGAAATAGTTTTCATAATCTAACTTTTCTCAATAAAATCAATAGGAAGTATACTGTAGAAAAATTATTGACTAGTTTTGGATGGAATGGGGGTACCATCCTACTGTAGGGTGCCACCTCGATTGCTAGGTAGGATTAGACATACAGGAATAGCTAGGTGTCGAGACCCTCTTGTTCTATGTGTAGGTTTATTATTTAATTACTACCAATTTTTCATGCATTGTTTGTCTATTTTTCATTTTTGGTGTGCTTTTTTAAACAATACTAATAAATAAGATTTTTTAATGGGAATTGTATATATTTTAACTAAGCTTGGAAGACCCATTGTTATTGGCCCCCACAGCCTAAAAATAGCAGCCCACAGCTGCCCTGGAATTGTCTCATCCATTCGTTGCAACAATTCCAATTCTTGACTCATCTCAATTGGATGCTGGTATAATATAAGGGGTTATTGACAGCTGTTATCAAGCTTGAAGTATTTATTTAAATAATTTTAAAAAACTTGCATGGGATCCCTCATATTTTGATATACATTGATTATAACATACACAGCTGGGACTGCAGCCTGTTGATGTATGCTTTATCTGCACTTGGAATCAATATATCGGGGACCCAACACAATTTTTTACAATTATTTTGTAATTTTTACACTCCACAACCAATCACAGGCGCTGGCACACCGGCATTCTGACTGCAACCAATGACACATGCTGTCACAGAAGGTGGGTGGGGAAAACAGTGTATATGCATGAGTGCTAATAAGTGGACCTGGAAGTAGTGTGGCAGCAGCACGGGAGACTCGGTACATATAATTGTCCTACTCTAATCTCCTTTTTGCTTCTTTTTACAACCCACTAGCCTTTAATAACACCCTTTTACAGAACACAAGTTTGGGTAGATTTATATGGGATTCGGTGCCTGGGCTCAGGTTTGGGTTCAAGTCCGGTCCCGAAACAGACTTTTTTTAAAATCCAGCTGAACCCGAACATCTGCGGGTTTGCCCATCTCCAGTACGGTTTAAAAAAAAATGTCATCCACATGTACCACAAATATACTGCATGGAAATCAGAGCATGCTTATTGTGTTGCAGCTATGACACATTTTCTTTGTGGATTTTACCCTTTGCAATGTAAATCAGAAAATCCGCGGCTTATTTTTATAAAAATTTGCAGCAAATCTCTTCTTGTAAACCAAAACATATTTGGCAGATCTGAGAAAGTGCAGTATTTCTGCAACAGAATAATCATGTTGAAAAATTAGGTTTTAATATCAGTATGAAAAATTTGCAATCCATTTGTATTGAACAAATTGCAGAAAAATTTGGAATCCACGCCAAAAATGCAAAACAAAATTCACTGCACTCTACTGCAAACATTTATTTAAATAATAAAGTGCCTGCGCCTACTTCAAAAGAGGATTTTGCGTAAAATAACATGGGGTTGATTACTCAATCTGTGGTATGGGGTGAGAATTGTTAATATAATTGTCATGTGGTGTTTGTCTTTGCACTCGCTTGGTGTCATGCGGCGTCGGACTATGTTGGAGTCTGAGAATCAGCCTTAAGCTTCTAATGATCATTCACAGCCAACTATACCCATGCTGGATCTTGTTGCTGGTCGCCGGATATAGCTTCAGCATTGCTCCTGCATATCGGTCCTTATTGTTGTGATCCAGAGCTCGGTGACCTTTTGTGTGCTGTGGAAATATTCCTGTTGTTAGTTTATTTCTTCTGTGGTTCATATTTTCTCTCCCTTGTGTCTGGTTGCAGTGTGCATGAGTTTTGGTTCTTTCCCCTGTCTGTGTTATTTTTGTGGTTTGCTGCTCCAGTCCCAGCCCTCTCCCGGGAAGGAGGGAGAGAGGGTGTAAGATCAGGTCTCAAACAAGAGTTAGGGACACTCTGGGGGCCCAGACCTAGCTACAATCAAGCTTACCTCTGGGAGAAGGGACAGCTTAGGGTCCCTAGTTTGAGGGTCAGCTTAGAAGGCCATCTTCTGTTACCCTGATTTCCCATGACAATAATTGATGACTTTGACTGACAGATTAGCTAAACTCAGCAGGCAAATTCCATTTAATCCAAAAACTATTCATCAAAATTGACGTTACCGTTTGGTCTCTCTGAAACAAAAAGTATAATAACGGGAAGGCCAGGATCGTGGTTGAAAAATTGGAAAAGTATATAATTGCCTCTCTTACCAGTCCTCCGCTCACTCCATCTGGTCACATTTTGGATCTTCCAGCACTAACCTTCACATGGTTACGTGGGGCACAACACATATTTCCCTACTCGTTAACATGAAGGATGACTTATGTCACTGATTTGTGCCGCATCCTATATGACCATGAGGAACAACTGACCGGTGAGAGTTATTTGGAATGGTGAAGGGTAGGCTTAAAAGAGGAGAGTTCAAGCTTTGTTAAAAAAAAAAATGTTGCCCCTTCGAGGTCGTATAAAGAGTCCAGCAAATCAAAAAAATTCGGTCCCATATTACGTTGCTCATCTCTAATAGGCAATTATTGCAAATGGATCTTCGAGAAGAATTAACTCTTTGAGTTTCTCTTTGACTTACAACATATTCTTCGGCTATGAGCAGGATCGAAAATGTTTTTGATGATACAATTCAACATGACCCAATGGCAAAATTCACGGATTTTAATCCTTCATCTCTCCATTTTCTAGAAATAAGAATTTCTTAAATGGATCTGTTATGCCCAATTACTGTTGCCTCGTCTTCCCTCCCTTAGGGCCATTTATAAAACAGAGCGCCAAATAAAAACTGCAGCGCATTTGACTTAATCTTATCTAATTTTGGTTGATTTTCTTTGACAATCTATTTATCATAATTATTAGCACTTGTCGAGGTTAATACAATCAAATGCGAAATCTAGAAAGTTCTGTGTTTTATTTTCTGGTACGTTGCTTCTATCATACTAATGGACTGAGCAATAGTCTGCATTCAGTCGTGAAGGTAAAAAATTAGATCGGTAATTGGATGAAAAATCATGGAGGCATTTTTTGGAAATTAGCTTTTTCTTTTTTGTTCCTCTTGTATTTGGAATTAGCCGTTAGAGAATGATGAAAAGGGGATAAGGGACTACCCTGAAGGCCATGACTCTCCTTCTTCCAGTCTCTATATCGGGATAGTTATGGACCATAGCCCTGTTTTTCAAGCGATTGGTCACTGATTTCTATTAATGGATTCTTAAGAGAAAATGAATCTTAAGAGAAAAGGAATTTCGAGAGCTGCCAAGAAGTGTTGTATATAATATCATGATTACAATATCTTAAGAGCATAAACAATCTAATGGCAGTCCTTCTGTCGCGAGTGTGGCATGGGTCACAGATCGTCATGTGGTTTCTGACAATAGAAGGTCCCAGCGTTTGGCTGCGCAAAATGTTGCCTGACTTTCTATTATTCCTGTTGTCAGTATTCATTAGTATAGGTAGCTTTCCTTCTGGATTCATCTCTCCCCCTTTTGGACCCAGCAGGAGCTCGCCTTCCACCCAGTTGCTGATCATCAGTATTCTCTTGGTACTTAAATACTCCCTTCTTCCTTGGACTGGTGCTGGTGATATTATTCAGTTCAGTCTAACTCTGGTTGCAAGTAGGTGGTTTGCTCTTAGCTGTGGTATTGTTTCTGAAGCTTTGCTGAACTTATACCTAAGTCATCTGTGGATAAGTAGTTAATGATTTTCCCCTGTATGTTCTCCTTGTGTCTTCCTTTAGCGTTTAGTAAGGTTTGACGAAGAGCTCATCCCATCCATTCCCTATTTACAGCCCAGCACTAGGGATACCTAGGGTCAGGTATCCGGCTTGGCGCATTGGTGCGGAACCTATCTGGGGTGGTGAGTAGGGATGCCCATTCGACTATTTCCAAATATTCGATGCACAATGTAACTCTATGGGAAACCCGAATAGTTGACGAATAGTAACTATTCGGGCTTCCCATAGACTTACATTGCGCATTGAATACTCGCATAGCGGCAACCTATTCATCGAATATTCGCAAAGCCGAATAGTGCCGATTATTTGTGATATTCGATCATCCCTTTTGGTGAGGGATCCCAGAGACCAGCAGTAGGTTTGGTCAGGGGTCACCATCTCCCCCTTTCCTAGACGCAGGGATCCCTTTCCCTTCCCTTTTGCCACTTGCTCGGTACTTCTCTGTACCTAGGTGACAACTTTCTTGAAGACGCAGTTTCTTCCTCTGATTCCAAGACCCATAACTTTTTTATTTTTCCACCAACTTGGCATATGAGGACATTTTCTTGGCATGATGAATTTCCTTGCAAAAAACTCCAAGTTAGATGGAATAGTGAAAAAAAGGCAATGATAACATGGAATCTTGGGTTTTGTTTTTACGGTGCTTATGATGATACCAAACTTATATGGTTTCTTAATATTTACCGTAAGTGGTTTCAACCACTTCCCAACCTATGATGGTCGTGACTAGTACGTCCTAGGTCGTGTCCCTTGCTTTGTTCCGGGCTCATATGCTGAGCTTACATCTTTCTCTGCACATGTTGGCTGATCCGATTAGCCATCATGTGCCTCTAACAGCCACGTGTGGCTTACAGATCCACCCTCTAATGTTAAGGAGTTAAATCCTGTGCTGGCAGGGAGACCATCATTCTCCGCTCCCATTGGCCCCATGATGTGATTGCTGGGGGGGGCGCAGATGGGTTTTCATGATGGTCAGGGGGTTGAGCTGTTGACCCCTGTTTCCGTCATGATGCTCTTCCTGTGAACGCCGGGTTCATCGTAGACTGATTTCTGCCACGCAGAAAGGTGGTAATGCTGATGATGTGCACATTTGCTGCTTCAAGTCTCCTAAAAGGACTAGAAAATACAATAAAATATAAAACAAAAAAGTTTTAAAAAAATATAAAACCCCACAATAGTCCCTTTTGTCCCAGTGAAAATAAAACAATAAAAATAAATAAAAATATATATAGTGGTATCGCTGAATTCAGAAATGTCCGATCCTTCAAAATATAAGATAAATCAATCTGATCAGTAAACAGCGCAATGAAAAAAAAAATGTTTTTTTAGCCGCCGCAGCATTGTAGGAAAAAACAATAAAAGGCGATCAAAACATTGTATCTTCACCAGCGCAGGACACAAAAAATAAGCCATCACTTAGCCTTAACCCTGCTTTACACGCAGCGACATCGCTAGCGATCGCACCCGCCCCCGTTGTTAGTGCGTCACGGGCAAATCGTTGCCCGTGGCGAACAATATTGCCGGTACGCATCACACATACTTACCTTCCTAGCGACATCGCTGTGGGCGGCGAACAACCTCTTTTTTAAGGGGGAGGTTTGTGCGGTGTCATGTGGCGCCCCTGAGGCTTCCGTCGCCACAGAGACATTGCACCTCAGCCAGAGGTGTGATGTCCCATCCTGGGTAAGGACAAGGGTAAACGCCAGTTCACAGGCAAATTTACACTACACCTATTGTTAGGCATATATTGGGACCGGGGATAGTGTCAGCTACCCCCATGCTGCATGCTGGGGGGCCGTAAGTCCCATCTCTTCTACCATAGGGTGGGGCCTAGCAACAGGGAAAGTGGGAGGAGCCAAAAGAAAGTAGAGTAGAGACAGGAAGTTCAAGGTCAGTTAGCAGACTGGAGGGTGAGAAGTGAGGAGTTGGAAAGTGAGGAGTTGGAAGGAGAGAGAGGTTGATACCTTAGAAAAAATGACAGAGAGTGAAGTTTCCTGGTGGAGATCCTGGGGCCTAGCTAGGCCCAGATGACACCACAGACAGTAAAGAAAGGATTCCAGGGCCACGGAAGGCTTTCAAGCTCGTAGCCTGTTCCACTGGAACATCAGGTGCTGGGATCAGGCTGCATCCAGGGACGGTCCCTAGAAACTAAGGGAAGAAAGACGTTTCCAAAAGTAAACACCGAGACCCAGGGTGGTTGCAAGCGCCCCGGGCCACAACCCACCGTAGATCCCCTGGGAAGAGGGTAAGATTCCATCCAGGCAAGCCTTCTTGACCAGACCCTACGGTGAAGGCCGAGACGATTTTATCTACAAAGGTCAAGGCTTTGAAGCCAGTCTAGGAAGGAGACACAACTATGGGTGCACCGGCATTTACTTTAAGATCTACCTGGGATCGGCGGAGGTCCGTGACAGGAGATCCCAGCACACCAGTGGCTGACCGGTTGTCTGCAGCAACTGAACTGTGAGTAAAAAAACCTTAAAACTGCACCCCCTGGTGTTGCCTCCTTTATTTCGCCTTGCACTGCACCATCCACAAAGCACCATAGACTCTCACAAGCACCAACGGTTGCCCCGGGGTACCGCTCCACCTGTGGGGAGTAGAACCATCCCAGCTGCTAATCCATCAGCCCCGGAGGTCCCATCCAGCAGCGGCGGCTCAATAGCCACAATCCACAGGTGGTGTCACGAATATATTTCCCATAAACTTTATTATTGATCACCATCCCCACAGCCACCATATTAGTTGACCCCGCCAGGGTCACGGAGTCGGGCCCTGCCACCGCTGACTACCCCCGGACTAGTCTGGCCCAGCACCGGGTGTCCCAGAGCCCTGGGGTGGGCGAGTCAGTCACAGCGATGTCACATGTCAGGCGGCCAATAGAAGTGGAGGGGCGGAGACCAGCCGCATTAATGACACGCCCACCTCATTGCCAAAGGACGCAGGAACGCTGTTGTTCCTCGTTATCAGGGTGTCACACGTAATGATGTGTGCTGCCTCAGGAACGACGAACAACCTACGTCCTGCAACAACAACGATAATCGGGAAAGGAACGACGTGTCAACGATCAACGATTAGGGGAGTATTTTTGATCGTTAGCGGTCGCTCATAGGTGTCACATGCAACGACGTCACTAATGAGGCCGGATGTGCGCCCCAACGACATCTCGTTAGCGATATCGTTGAGTGTAAAGCGGCCTTTAGATCCCGAAAAATGAGAACATTACGGGCGTTGGAAAACTGCAACAAAAGCAACATTTTTTTTGGACAAATTTTTGATTTTTTTTCACCAATTAACATGTTTGGTATCTACGAACGTGTATTGACCAAGAGAATCACAATGCCAGGTCAGTTTTACCATATAGTGAACATGGTCAATAAAAACTGCAAAATTGTCTGAAATATCTTTGCATAGGTAAGGATGGTTCACCTCGGGGAGATGAACATCCAACACCGCGGAGACACCATCCTGTGTTTCTCAACGCAGTGACACTAGAACAAGGCCCCCTGGGAACACATGCAAAACAAAAATGGCGCGTAGACACCATCACATGTTTCTCAACGTTGGCAGGAAACTAGCCAGGTCTTTCACCGGGAAGGAACAACCATGGGAAGGGCAGTCTCCAGTCAAGGAGACCACCTATGCCAAACATGGTATCCATCCACAGACAGCTGTTTCGGGGTATTTACCCCTCATCAGTATGGAGTAGGAAACTGGCTAGTGGGAGCAATACCTAGTAGAAGACCACATAGGTAAGGATGGTTGACGCGGGGAGATCAACATTCAACACCGCGGAGACACCATCACGTGTTTCTCAACGCAGTGACACTAGAACAAGGCCCCCTTGGAAAATATGCAAAACAAAATGCAGCGGAGACATCATCACATGTTTCTCAACGCTGGCAGGAAACTAGCCAGGTCTTTCACCGGGAAGGAACAACCACGGAAGGGCAGTCTCCAGTCAAGGAGACCCCCTATGCCAAACATGGTATCCATCCACAGACAGCTGTTTCGGGGTATTTGCCCGGATGGTGTCTCCGCTGTGTCGGATGTTGATCTCCCCGAGGTCAACCATCCTTACCTATGTAGTCTTCTACTAGGCATTGCTACCACTAGCCAGTTTCCTACTCCACACTGATGAGGGGCAAATACCCCGAAACGGCTGTCTGTGGATGGATACCATGTTTGGCATAGGTGATCTCCTTGACTGGAGACTGCCCTTCCCGTGGTTGTTCCTTCCCGGTGAAAGACCTGGCTAGTTTCCTGCCAGCGTTGAGAAACGTGATGGTGTCTCCGTGGCATTTTGTTTTGAAATATCTTTGCAGACGGCTTATGGCAGAGAAATTAAATTTAATATAGGGGTAACAGCTCTGGTGGACATTCCTGCAATCAGCATGGCATTTGAATGCACCCTAAAAACCTGTGATATCTGTGGCATTGTGCTGTGTTTCATAAAACTGCACATTTTAGAGTGTCTTTTTATTGTGGCCATCCTACATAATCTCGCATCATGCTGGCCAGCCTAAGGCACACATGTGTAATAATCATGCATCATGCTGTCCAACTTAAGGGACACTTGTGCAATAATCATGCATCATGCTGGCCAGCCTAAGGCATACCTGTGCAATAATCATGCATCATGCTGGCCATGGTAAGGTACACCTGTGCAATAATTATGCATCATGCTGGCCAGCCTAAGGCACAACTGTGCAATAATCATGCATTATGCTGGCCAGCCTAAAGCACACCTGTGCAATAATCATGCATTATGCTGGGCAGTCTAATGCACACCTGTGCCATAATCATACATCATGCTGGCCAGGCTAAGGCATACCTGTGCAATAATTATGCATCATGCTGGCCAGGCTAAGTTACACCTGTGCAATAATTATGCATCATGCTGGCCCGCCTAAGGCACACCTGTGCAATATTCATGCATCATGATGGCCCGCCTAAGGCACATCTGTGCAATAATCATTCTGTCTAGTCAGCATCTTGATGGGGGATGATCAAAAGAAATCGGGTTAAATGCTGCGCTAAAAACCACAATCCAAAGATATATCGTGAATTCCTTTTCTTTATTTTCACAGGTCAACGCGTTTCAAAGGCATCTCCACCTTCTTCATCAGGACAAAAATCAGAAAGGAATAGCATAACACATGCTGCATGCAGAGGATACATATATACAACTGAAGTAGCCACGTTTACAGAGATGACGTCAGCTGTGATGACTAAGAGTCACATGGGGAGGGCAGGAACATACAGACAAAAAGAGAACAAAGAAAAAAAAAAAAAAAGAGAAGGAGAAATCAAAAAAGGAAAAAAATGAATAAAAAACTGAAGTACGAATAATTAATATTAATAAAAATGTAATAATGTGAACAATTGCTATTTTTTTATTATTTATCAGTGTAAGTAATAATAAAAAAAAAACAAACAAAAAAAAAAAAAAACACACCTATGGGGGAAGTGTTATTTGTGAAAAAAAAAATCATGGTGGAACATTATAATTGTCCCTTGAAAATAATGTTATAAGGGGCAATAAACTGACTGATGCCAGAAAAACCATATAGGGTTATAAAGAGGGATTTATGAAAATCATATTTAAAGATTGATTATTTATTTTTATTATTCACAAAAAAAAAAGGGGATTGTATGGAGAAAAAGGTGAGTGTAAAAGGGAACAAAACTAGTTTCAAAGAATGTAAATGGGTCCTCAGAAAACAATTGTAATAGTCTTGGAGGGCCAGAAAAAGGCAAAAATCACTAGATGGAAAGGTAAAAAAACTTTTTCTCCATACAATCCCCTTTTTTTTGGTGAATAATAAAAATAAAAATAAATAATCAATCTTTAAATATGATTTTCATAAATCCCTCTTTATAACCCTATATGGTTTTTCTGGCACCAGTCAGTTTATTGCCCCTTATAACATTATTTTCAAGGGACAATTATAATGTTCTACCATGATTTTTCATTTTCACAAATAACACTTCCCCCATAGGTGTGTTTTTTTTTTTTTATTATTACTTACACTGATAAATAATAAAAAAATAGCAATTGTTCACATTATTACATTTTTATTAATATTAATTATTCGTACTTCGGTTTTTTATTCATTTTTTTCCTTTTTTGATTTCTCCTTCTCTTTTTTTTTTTTCTTTTTTTCTTTGTTCTCTTTTTGTCTGTATGTTCCTGCCCTCCCCATGTGACTCTTAGTCATCACAGCTGACGTCATCTCTGTAAACGTGGCTACTTCAGTTGTATATATGTATCCTCTGCACGCAGCATGTGTTATGCTATTCCTTTCTGATTTTTGTCCTGATGAAGAAGGTGGAGATGCCTTTGAAACGCGTTGACCTGTGAAAATAAAGAAAAGGAATTCACGATATATCTTTGGATTGTGGTTTTTAGCGCAGCATTTAACCCGATTTCTTTTGATCATCCCCCATCAAGATGCTGACTAGACAGAATGATTATTGCACAGGTGTGCCTTAGGCGGGCCATCATGATGCATGAATATTGCACAGGTGTGCCTTAGGTTGGCCAGCATGATGCATAATTATTGCACAGGTGTGCCTTAGGCGGGCCAGCATGATGCATAATTATTGCACAGTTGTAACTTAGCCTGGCCAGCATGATGCATAATTATTGCACAGGTATGCCTTAGCCTGGCCAGCATGATGTATGATTATGGCACAGGTGTGCATTAGACTGCCTAGCATAATGCATGATTATTGCACAGGTGTGCTTTAGGCTGGCCAGCATAATGCATGATTATTGCACAGTTGTGCCTTAGGCTGGCCAGCATGATGCATAATTATTGCACAGGTGTACCTTACCCTGGCCAGCATGATGCATGATTATTGCACAGGTATGCCTTAGGCTGGCCAGCATGATGCATGATTATTGCACAAGTGTCCCTTAAGTTGGCCAGCATGATGCACGATTATTACACATGTGTGCCTTAGGCTGGCCAGCATGATGCGAGATTATGTAGGATGGCCACAATAAAAAGACACTCTAAAATGTGCAGTTTTATGAAACACAGCACAATGCCACAGATATCACAGGTTTTTAGGGTGCATTCAAATGCCATGCTGATTGCAGGAATGTCCACCAGAGCTGTTACCCCTATATTACATTTAATTTCTCTGCCATAAGCCGTCTGCAAAGATATTTCAAAACAAAAATGAGTGAGTACCTGTCCTATTCCCTGCACCTATATCTATCGGTTAAAACCCTATGTGCACTTTCTTTCCACAGTTTTTGCTATTAGTCAGCATCTTGATATTCCACATCTGTGAGGTGGATGGATTATCTCATTAAAGGAGAAGTATATCTGATTTTTTTTTTATTCACTTTCCAAAATTGTGGAGAGCATTGAAAATGTTTCAAAGAAAAAAGAAAATCTCAACTTGCAGCTCACCTGTCCTTCCACTTTGGCCCTCCAGGTAGTCCTATGAGTCGCACAAGTACACATGTTTAGGCTCCATTTAATCTATTGACATTTTTAATTAAAATACCACATATCAGGTTTTCGTACATTTGTCTTCTATAGCAGCACATACCTTTTACATAGTAACCAAGACTTCCCATCCTCCTAGTAAGTGAAGTTTTCCACTATCCATCTGCGTTATACTGTATATAACCATGAAATTACACTCTATAAGGTGCTTGTTGTTGTCACTATGATGGATGGTTAACACAATGGAAAATGTTTGCATTTGCAGGTGAAAAATATGTAATCTGACATATAGAATAATTTTTCCCATGCATGAATACATTATAATAGAGTGTGAACACTCGTCCAATGTTATATAGTAAATGTATCAAATTGACATAACTGAAAACTGAATAAAAATCTATAGAAAGGGAATAAAAATTGTTATTTCTAACCCAGAGGTAAAATAGCGCTAATATTCTAATATTATACTGGAGAATAATTGTTTTTGGTAAATCCACAGTATTTTAAAATGAAGGCTCATTTATTTTCAGAATCTCCAGCAAATTCTATATCACAGATGTTTTTGTATATATAATTCGAAAACACCATCACATTTATGTCTGTGGCAGTCCTCAATAGCCTCACACTTATGTTTTCCTTCCTTCCTTCCTTCCTTCCTTACTTCTCTTTTCCTTACATCGTTCCTCTCCCTTTTCCTTCTGTTCTTCTTTCATCATCCCTTCCTTCCTTCCTCCTTTTCTTGTTTCCGCCTTTACTTTCTTCATTCTTTCTTTCATCTGTTCTTTCCATTTTTTCTTCCCCCTTCCTTCCTCTTTCCGTCCTCCTCTCTTCTTTTCTTTTTTCCTCCCTTACTCTGCTTCTTTCTTTTTTCTTTCTTTCCTTCTTTCCACTTTTCCTTTCTTCTTTCTTTCACTGTTTCCTCCTTTCCTCTCTTACTTTCTTCATTCTTTCCTTCCCTTTTCCTTCCATCCCTTCCTTTCTTCCTACCATCATCTATTCTCTCCATTTTTTTTCCACCTTTCTATTCCTCTCTTCTTTCTATCAATCTTTTCTCGTTTTCACCTTTACTTTCTTCATTCTTTCCTTTCCTTTTCCTTCCATCCCTTCCTTTCTTCCTATCATCATCTATTCTTTCCATTTTTCTTCCACCCTTCTATTAATTTCTTCTTTCTATCAATCTTATCTCATTTCTGCATTAACACTGTTTCCTCCTTTCCTCTCTTACCTTTTTGATTCTTTCCTTCCCTTTTCCTTCCATTCCTTTCTTCCTACCATCATCTATTCTCTCCATTTTTCTTCCACCTATCTATTACTTTTTTCTTTCTATCAATCTTTTCTCATTTCCGCCTTTACTTTCTTCATTCTTTCCTTTCCTTTTCCTTCCATCCCTTCCTTTCTTCCTACCATCATCTATTCTCTCCATTTTTCTTCCACCTTTCTATTAATTTCTTCTTTCTATCAATCTTATCTCATTTCCACATTAACACTGTTTCCTCCAATCCTCTCTTACTTTTTTCATTCTTTCCTTCCCTTTTCCTTCCATCCCTTTCTTCTTACCATCATCTATTCTCTCCATTTTTCTTCCACCCTTCTATTTTTTTCTTCTTTCAATCAATAATTCTCGTTTCCGCCATTACTTTCTTCATTCGTTCATTTCCTTCTTCTTGCGTCCCTTCCTTTCTTCCTACCATCATCTATTTTCTCCATTTTTCTTCCACCTATCTATTCCTTTTTTCTTTCTATCAATCTTATCTCGTTTCCACATTAACTGTCTTTATTCTTTCTTTTCCTTCTTCTTGCGTCCGTTCCTTTCTTCCTATCATCATCTATTCTCTCCATTTTTCTTCCACCTTTCTATTAATTTCTTCTTTCTATCACTCTTATCTCATTTCCGCCATTATTTTCTTCATTCATTCATTTTCTTCTCCTTGAGTCCTTTCCTTTCTTCCTACCATCATCTATTCTCTCCATTTTTCTTCCACCCTTCTATTAATTTCTTCTTTCTATCAATCTTATCTCATTTCCGCATTAACACTGTTTCCTCCTTTCCTCACTTACTTTTTTCATTCTTTCCTTCCCTTTTCCTTCCATCCCTTTCTTCCTACCATCATCTATTCTCTCCATTTTTCTTCCACCCTTCTATTCCTTTCTTCTTTTAATCAATCTTTTCTCATTTCCGCCATTACTTTCTTAATTTTTTCCTTTCCTTCTTCTTGCATCCCTTCCTTTCTTGCTACCGTCATCTGTTCTCTCCAGTTTTCTTCCACCCATCTTTTCCATTGTTCTCATCTTCTTCTCTTTTCCTTTAATCTTTCCTCCCTTCCTTTCTCCCACATTTTTCTCCTTCCTTTCCTTCCCCTCTTTCTCCCTACTTCCTATCTCTCTTCCTTCCTCCCACAAATACAAGAAAGGTAATTAAAACCACTCATTATGTAATTTACAATCCATCTAGGGCATTCCAGTTGGCACAATCTATTATTTACGACGGCGTTTCTCCTGACAGGTGACATGAAGTTACTTTTTAATGACACATAAATGATGAATGGATGAGAGCGATTTCCTCTCCAATCTCCGCAAGAAATACGTTGATTTTCATTTTGTTACACATTGTTTATAAGGTTAATGTTATTTGTTTTTATGTGAATCGTGGAAATGATCGTTCCGAATACCGCCAACCTTTCAAGGAGCGTCCTTTTATTTTTTTGTTTACTATTTCTTTGTTACAAATCAGCATAACATAGAGAAAACTGTCTTATTTTATTGGGATTTAGCAATAATCCAATTTTTGTAAAAAAGTTCTTCCGACAAAAAACGTCTTTTTAGAGGTTTACCAAGACGCAAGTTTTGTTCCTCCAATAAAAGGGGTCTTTCTGAGCATGCCCACCTCAATCAGCTGTGGAAAAGAGTTAAAGGGGTGGTTCCCCCATATTTTTTATTGTCTAGATCGATATTATATTGAGAAACAATGTTTCTCTCAAATACCTTGTGTTGTCAATAGTGCCTGTGAGAGGCGCTATTGCAGACCGCTGTTCCCCGTCTAGTGACGTACCCGTCAAACGCTGCCACATCACATCCATGCAGCCGGCTACATTCTTCCAGACTCTGAGCTGTGAGCGGTGTTTCACTGCTGTCACAGCCCATTTGCTCCCCCCTCCTCCTCCCTCCTAGCACAGCACATCTCCTGCTCCCCCCCTCCCTCCTCCCTCCTCCCTCCTAGAACAGCACGGCGCATCTCCTGCTCCTCCTCCCTCCTTGCAGAACGCTGCAGGCAAGAGACGTGCTGTGAGGGAGGAGGGAGGAGGAGCAGGGAGTAGATGGGCTCAGAATGTAGCCGGCTGCACGGATGTGACGAGGTAGCATTGGACGGGTACGTCACTGGACGGGGAGCAGCGGTCTGCAATAGCGCCTCTCACAGGCACTATTGACAACACAAGGTATTTGAGAGAAACATTGTTTCTCAATATAATATCGATCTAGACAATAAAAAATATGGGTAAACCACCCCTTTAAGGAAACAAATTGGCTAATTTGCAGTCAAATTCTATCCTTAAACACCATGTATATATTTATTATTAAAAGAAGTAAAAAAATTCATCACTGATTAATTTAGTAAAATGTTTCCTTTAAAGGAGTAAAGATATCAATCTTAAAGATATATCTGTCATGGTTCTGATCTGTGGATCTGCTCTCCAGCACAGCCGGTGTTCTGTTTTGTATTTTCCATCGGTGGACAGGTGGTTCCCATCCTCGGTTCCTGAGCTGGTGTTGGGAGGGGCCTCTCTCCAGGTACCTCGTTCTGGGTGATTGTTGTGCTTCATTAGGGCGGAACCTCACCCGAATCGCCACCAGTTATAGTTCCTGCCTGCAGTAAGTGCTCTGGCTCCTGTTTGTGCTTTGATCTTGTCCTCCTACTCCAGACATGTTATTATCCCTCTCCTCCCATGTCCCTGACTCTGACGTTAACTTCCTGGCTTCTGACCCCCAGCTTGTACCCTGACCTCAGCTCCGATTTTCCCCAGTGTACCTTACATGACCTCCTGGCTTCTGATCCCCGGCTTGTACCCTGACCTCAGCTTTGCTTTTACCCAGTGTACCGTACGTGACTTCCTGGCTTCTGACCACCAGCTTGTACCCTGACCTCAGCTTTGCTTTTACCCAGTGTACCATACGTCACTTCCTGGCTTCTGACCACCAGCTTGTACCCTGACCTCAGCTTCACTTCTCCCTGTGTACATTACATGACCTCCTGGCTTCTGACCTCTGGCTTGTGCTCTGACCTGAGCTTTGCTTCATTTCTGTGTTCCATATTTGACCTCCTGGCTCTTTACCTCTGGTTTGACTTCCCTTTCACTAGTTGCATCTGGTGACACCTAGTAATAGTTCGTCACAATATCACTGCAAAGAGCTCCAAGTCTTTGCAGTGGTATAGAATGTAATGACTCAAATCTTTCGGTCTTCAGCCTCCACTAGAGGTAGCCGAACTACTCACCAAGCCTCAAAAATACTACTACTACTGCTACTACTACTACTAATAATAATATTAACAATAATGATAACAATAATAATAATTTATTCTAAATAATAATAATAATAATAATAATATAAATTTATTCTACAAAATAATAATAATAATAATAATAATAATACCAGTAGACTTGGATATCAGTATCAGAAAATTATAAATAGGCAATACCCTCACCTACTGTATCCTCACCTATGCCTTGTAGACTGTGAGCCCTCGTGGGCAGGGACCTCTATCCTCCTGTATCTTGTATTGTTTATGATTATTGTACTTGTCCCTATTATGTATACCCCTTTCACATGTAAAGCGCCATGGAATTGATGGCGCTATAATAATAATAAATAATAATAATAATAATAATTACAGTTAAGCTTTATTAACAAACTGCGCTGGGGCCAGGACTGGACGTTACAGTAGGAATCAATGTGATCTCATGTAAAACACTTATTCTGCTTTACACCGACGGTATCCCTAAAACAATCAGCTATTCAGCTCAATGACAGATAGCTGCCAGAAACAGAGAAAGCCAAATCAGCATGTTTAATAAGGTTTATGCACTTTATTTATATGTAGCATTGTTGAGCTGGTCTAAAAGGACAATGTTTGCCAATCGGCATAACGTCGTGCTACATCACATTCAGTTAAGGCCCCGTCACAAGCGATATCGCTAGCGAGCGTACCCACCCCCGTCGTTTGTGCGTCACGGGCAAATCGCTGCCCGTGGCGCACAATAACGTTCGGAGCCGTCACACGGACTTACCTGCCTAGCGACGTCACTGTGGCCGGCGAACCGCCTCCTTTCTAAGGGGGCGGTCCGTGCAGTGTCACTGCGGCGTCACTAAGCGGCTGCCCAATAGAAGCGGAGGGGCGGAGATGAGCGACCGTAACATCCCGCCTACCTTCTTCCTTCCTCATCGCCGGAGGCCGCAGGTAAGCTGTAGTTCGTCATTTCCGAGGTGTCACACATAGCGATGTGTGCTGCCTCGGGAATGACGAACAACCTGCGTCCTCAACAATCAACGATTTTTTGAAAATAAATGACGTGTCAACGATGGACGATTTGATGAGTATTTTCCATCGTTAACAGTCGCTCGTTGGTGCCACATGCAACGACGTCACTAACGATGCCGGATGTGAGTCACGGAATCCATGACCCCGGCGATGTATCGTTGCGTGTAACGTGGCCTTTATCTGTTGTTTTCCGTTTCTCTACACTGAGAGTGATAACCAAGCCAATGACAAACTGTGTTGTCCTATGTCTGTACAGTATATTATTTGCTGGTTTATTTTATATACCTACTGTCTATATTCTGTAAATCAGTGTAAAGGCTAAGGGCTATCAGCGGAATAGTGCATGTATTAAGTGCGTATATCTGAGCACCAATGCTGCTCGCGAATAACAAATGTTCTCTTTAACCGGCTATCTTCATGTTTATGTGCCAAAAGCTTTATGAGGTGTGAAAATTGAAATCTCAATTGCATTTTCTCCGGCACGCTATAATCTTTAACGTAGTATCTCTCCGTAAAAGAAAATAATATTCTTTCCAGCGCATTCTTTGGATTGTGCTAGTTTAACTTGTTAAGATAATTGTCTTGCAATGATTGATTTAGACATGTCAGGGATAATAAGGATTTTTAGAGGCACGAGAAGCCAGTAATGTAATTTTAGAAGGATTTTTTTTGCTCTCTCTGTATCTACTTTATGAGTTAATCGTGATGTTTTTATTTGAATTTTGAGCTATAAAATTCAATAAACATTTTGGTGTCAACTGGAAAAAGACACTTCTTATCTGTTACATTTTCCACGGAGTTAAGTGTAATTTAGAAAATGTAATTATTACTAATCTTTTAGATTTTTGGGGAGGATTTTAAGTAAATAAAGTATAATCATAATATAAAAAAACAGATATGGAACGTTTCAATCGCGTTTCTGTTTCGATTTCTCATCTTTTTTAAGATCTCTACTTTCTGGCAATGAATAAAAAAAATTAAAGGGGTCCCTAAGACTTAAATGGTCATTGTCATTTTACCTATATTTGTTTAAATAAATATTACTATCAAATCTAAATATACATACCGTATATATATATATATATATATATATATATATATACAGTACAGACCAAACGTTTGGACACACCTTCTCATTCAAAGAGTTATCTTTATTTTCATGACTCTGAAAATTGTAGATTCACATTGAAGGCATCAAAACTATGAATTATCACATGTGGAATGAAATACTTAACAAAAAAGTGTGAAGCAACTGAAAATATGTCTTATATTCTAGGTTCTTCAAAGTAGCCACCTTTTGCTTTGATGACTGCTTTGCACACTCTTGGCTTTCTCTTGATGAGCTTCAAGAGGTAGTCACCGGAAATGGTTCTCACTTCACAGGTGTGCCCTGTCAGGTTTAATAAGTGGGATTTCTTGCCTTATAAATGGGGTTGGGACCATCAGTTGTGTTGTGCAGAAGTCTGGTGGATACACAGCTGATAGTCCTACTGAATACACTGTTAGCTGCTTTTTTCTTGCCATAATACAAATTCTAAGTAAAGAAAAATGAGTGGCCATTATTACTTTAAGAAATGAAGGTCAGTCAGTCCAATAAATTGGGAAAACTTTGAAAGTGTCCCCAAGCGCAGCGGCAAAAAACATCAAACGCTACAAAGAATCTGGCTCATATGATGACTGCCCCAGGAAAGGAAGACCAAGAGTGTCACCTCTGCTGCGGAGGATAAGTTTATCTGAGTCACCAGTCTCTGAAATCGCAGGATAACAGTAGTTCAGATTAGAGACCAGGTCAATGCCACACAGAGTTCTAGCAGCAGACACATCTCTAGAACAACTGTTAAGAGGAGACTTTGTGCAGCAGGCCTTCATGGTAAAATAGCTGCTAGGAAACCACTGCTAAGGACAGGCAACAAGCAGAAGAGACTTGTTTGGGCTAAAGAACACAAATAATGGACATTATACCAGTGGAAATCTGTGCTTTGGTCTGATGAGTCCAAATTTGAGATCTTTGGATCCAACCACCGTGTCTTTGTGTGACGCAGAAAAGGTGAACGGATGGACTCTACATTCCCACCGTGAAGTATGGAGGAGGAGGTGTGATGGTATGGGTGTGCTTTGCTGGTGACACTGTTGGGGATTTATTCAAAATTGAAGGCATACTGAACCAGCATGGCTACCACAGCATCTTGCAGCGGCATGCTATTCCATCCGGTTTGCGTTTAGTTGAACCATCATTTATTTTTCAACAGGACAATGACCCCAAACACACCTCCAGGCTGTGTAAGGGCTATTTGATTAAGAAGGAGAGTGATGGGGTGCTACTCCAGATGACCTGGCCTCCACAGTCAACAGACCTGAACCCAATCAAGATGGTTTGGGGTGAGCTGGACCGCAGAGTGAAGGCAAAAGGGTCAACAAGTGCTAAGCATCTCTGGGAACTCCTTCAAGACTGTTGGAAAACCATTTCCGGTGACTACCTCTTGAAGCTCATCAACAGAATGCCAAGAGTGTGCAAAGCATTAATCAAAGCAAAAGGTGGCTACTTTAAAGAACCTAGAATATAAGACATATTTTCAGTTGTTTCACACTTTTTTGTTAAGTATTTCATTCCACATGTGTTAATTCATATTTTTGATGCCTTCAATGTGAATCTACAATTTTCAGAGTCATGAAAATAAAGAAAACTATTTGAATGAGAAGGTGTGTTCAAACTTTTGGTCTGTACTGTATATATATATATATATATATATATATATATATATATATATATATATATATCATCACATTTTTTCTCAGCCTCCCTATACAGAGCCCCATCCTCCAGTACATCACTCTTCACAGCCCATCTATACACAGCCTTCATTGTGCGGTTTATTGCTAATTTCATCCCCTCAATAAACAGCCCCATATAGCTGTATATGACTCCTCACAGCCCCACTATGCAACGTCCCATCCTGCACTACTTCACTACATTCAGCCAAAGCGTCATCCTTCAGTACATCACTCTTCTCAGCCAATCTATATACAGCCCCATTCTGCAGTTTATCATTCATCTCAGCCCCCTCAATACAAAGTACCATCCAACTGTATGCGACTTTTCACAACCCCTCTGTACAAAAGTCTCAACCTGCACTACATAATTCCTCTCAGCCAATCTATACACAGTCCCATCCTCCAGTACATCACTCTTCTCACCCAATCCATACAAAGCCCCATTCTGCAGTTTATCACTAATCTCTCTCCCCCAATGCAAAGCATGATCCAGCTGTATATGACCCCTCACAACCCTTCAATTCAAAGTCCCATCCTGTACTCTATCAGTCTTCTCAGCCAATGTATACACAGCCCAATCCTCCAGTACATCACTCTTCTCAGCCAGTCTATACATAGCCACATTCTGCAGTTTATCACTCATCTCAAACCCTCAATGCAAAGCACCATCTTGCTGTATTTGACTCCTCACAGCTCCTCTACACAAAGTCCCATCCTTCACTCTATCATTGCTCAGCCAATCTACTGTATACACAGTCCCATCCCCCAGTACATCAATCTTCTCAGCCCATCTATTAAGAGCCCCATTCTGCAGTATACCACTCATCTCAGCCCCTCAATACACAGACTTATCCATCTGTATATGACTCCTCACAATCCTCCATACAAAGTCTCATCCTACACTACATCACTCCTTTTAGCCAATCTATACACAACCCCATCCTCCAGTATATCACTCTGATCAGCCGATCTATACACAGCCCCATCCTCCAGTACCTTGCTCTTCTAAGCCAATATATACACAGCCCCATCCTCCAGTACATCACTCTTCTCACCCAATCCATACAAAGCCCCATTCTGCAGTTTATCACTCATCTCTGCCCTTCAATGCAAAGCATGATCCAGCTGTATATGACCCCTCACAACCCTTCAATTCAAAGTCCCATCCTGTACTCTATCAGTCTTCTCAGCCAATGTATACACAGCCCCATCCTCCAGTACATCACTCTTCTCAGCCAATCTATACATAGCCACATTCTGCAGTTTATCACTCATCTCAACCCCTAATTGCAAAGCATAATCTTGCTGTATTTGACGCCTCACAGCTCCTCTACACAAAGACCCATCCTTCACTCTATCATTGCTCAGGTAATCTACTGTATACACAGCCCCATCCCCCAGTACATCAATCTTCTCAGACCATCTATAAAGAGCTCCATTCTGTAGTATACCACTCATCTCAGCCCCTCAATACACAGACTTATCCATCTGTATATGACTTCTCACAGTCCCTCTATACAGAGTCTCATCCTGCACTACATCACTCCTTTTAGCCAATCTATACACAACCCCATCCTCCAGTATATCACTCTTCTCAGCTGATCTATACACAGCCCCATCCTCCAGTACCTCGCTCTTCTAAGCCAATCTATACACAGCCCCATCCTCCAGTACCTCGCTCTTCTAAGCCAATCTATACACAGCCCCATTCTGTAGTATATCACTGATCTCGGCCCCTCAATACACAGCCCCATCCAGCTGTATATGACTCATTGTTCCCTCTATAAACATAAAATCCACTTTGCTTAAATAAGACCGACCGTCAGCTCGCTAATTAATCAGTTTATAGTGGCCTATTATAGTCTATCGATAGAAGAGAAGCAGAGCAAGACACAGATTTCTAGTGATACTGCTTTCTAGTAAGTGTTTATCTCAACCCAAAGCTGGTTTTCCAGTATTATTACTCACTTATAATGTCCTCCCTGCTAACATTTTGTACATACAGTAGAGTCAGAAAAGGACAAAATCCCAATGCATACTTGTGCTGTGGAGTAATAACAGCAGCTAGTCTCTACCCACTAGCATAGAGACAACTGAAAATTAGAGATAAAACTCGAAGAGTGGAAATTGGGTGAAAAATGCTGAGTACAAGTCATACAAATATTAACTGTTATTCCTCATGTACACAGAAGATTATTCTGAAACGTTACCTGAAACAAAAGGTATGCTATAAATATTGATGGTCTATCTTACGGGCAGACCATTAATGTTTAATGGAGGTAGTCCAAAGAATTTTAAAGCTCCAATTCGGATCATCAATAAATAACACGGAAACTTAAAACCTGGACAGAAATTATGCTTCGCGCTGTAGTCTAGGCAATGTTCTGATTCCTAAGTATTGTATATTACCAATGGAAATCTCGGTCCTATCTTGACAATACTTTTTCAATACATGTTACGACCAAATTCACAATCTTTGTTCTAGTTTATTCATTTGTGGCCAGTAATGTTCTTCCACCAAACTCACCCAACTATGACTTTATGACCTTTGTGCACTGGGGAACACAACAGGCTTTCCCTAAATTGCTCCTGCAAGCTGGACGCTACAATTGTCCAAAATGTCTTGTATTGAAGTATTAAGATTTCCATTCACTGGAACGAAGAGGGTGAGGTCGACCCCTGATAACAACCCAGAGCATTATCCTCATCCACCACACTGTACAGTGGACACAATGCAGTCAGGAGGTAACGTTCTCCTGAAATCACCAAACCCAGACTCATCCATCAGATGCAGATAGAGCAGTGCGAATCGTCCCTGCACAGAACACGTCTCCTCAAGAGTCCAGTGGTGGAGGCTTTACTTCACTCCATCCTGCTCGCGGCATTGTACTTAGTAATGTACGGCTCAGCATTGTGCTTGGTGATGTACTGCTAAGCATTCTACTAATCCAGGGATGAGAAGCTGGATGTTATACACCGGGGGCGAGTGGCCGGATGTTATACACTAAGGGTAAGGGGCCGGATGTTATAAACTGGGGCGTCGAGGAGCTGGATGTTATACACTGGGTGTGATGGGCTGGATGTTATACACCAGGGGAGAGGGGCCGGATGTTATAAACTAGTGGTAAGGGGCCAGATGTTATAAACGGGGGGGGTGAGGGGCCAGATGTTATACACTGGGGGTGAGGGACTGGATGTTATACACTGGGGGTGAGGGGCTGGATGTTATACACTGGGGGGAGAGGGGCTGGATGTTATACACCAGGGGAGAGGGGCCAGATGTTATACACTGAGGGTGAGGGGCTGGATGTTATACACTGGGGGTGAGGGGCTGGATGTTATACACTGGGGGAGAGGGGCTGGATGTTATACACTGGGGGAGAGGGGCTGGATGTTATACACTGGGGGAGAGGGGCTGGATGTTATACACTGGGGGAGAGGGGCTGGATGTTATACACTGGGTGTGATGGGCTGGATGTTATACACCAGGGGAGAGGGGCCGGATGTGATAAACTAGTGGTAAGGGGCCGGATGTTATACACTGGGGGAGAGGGGCTGGATGTTATACACTGGGGGAGAGGGGCTGGATGTTATACACTGGGTGAGAAGGGCCGTATGTTATACACTGAGAATAAAGGACTGGATGCTATACGCCAGGGACGAGGCGCCAGGTGTTATATACTGGTGGTGAGGGTCTGGATGTTATACACCAGGTGTGAGGGGCTGAATATTATGTACTGGGTGCGAGGAGCCGAATGTTACACACCAGGGGTGAGTGGCCGAATGGTATATGTGCCGCCCCCGTGTCTGCAGCAGGGCTGCTCGGATCCGGATCTGCGGTGGCTCGAGGGGCGTCCGGACCCGGAGGTTGTGCGGCCACTCAAAAGAAGGGGGGTATTTGCAGGGGATTGTATTTAGAGTTTGTGATGCCATCCATGGTGTGTGATAATGCAGAGTACCACCGCTGCCGCTGGGAGTACCCGGGGCAATGGAGTGGGGCACGGGTAGGGGGGATACCCCAGGACTCGGTGATGGTGTTCGGGGAATGCCGTGGGGAGTGAAGGGGGTCACTTGCGTACTCACTGGGTACAAAAATCTGACACCGACAACTGGATAAACCAAAGTTCTGGACACCGCTGCCGCTGAGGGGAGATAGTTTGGGTCCCGTTCCCGCTGGTGTTGCCTGGGGATCTGTGACCTTACTCTTGACACTAAGTTCTCTCTTCTTTTGGTCCCGGTAGCATAGAATTAGTCGGGTCCCGTTCCCCAGTGTGGCTAACTCTGTGAGCTTGTGTACCGCCCCGTGCTCGGCTGCAGCCGAGCCGCTTGGATCCGGGCTCGCTGGTAGGTGGCTCGAGCGCCTCAGGACCCGGGGGCCCTGTGGTCACTTCGATCTGAAAAGGGCTGGCGGTTTAGGGGTGTACATAGGTGTACGGCCGGAGCCGTGGTTAAGTTCGTGACGCCACCCACGGGATGTGGTGAAGGTGGACACCACCGCTGCGGTTCACGGGGCACCCGGGGGAGATGTTGCTCAGCAAGTTGTTAACCCCTCAGTGGGTAGGGATGGTGGCCCCGGGACCCGTTGGTGGGGTAGTTGGGCGGTGCAGGGAGATGGGCGGCCGGAGGGCACTGGTGTACTCACGGTTAGAAACACACACCATTCTCTGGTAAACCAAGGTGATGGTGGTCGGTGCCCACAGCCGGCTGCAGTCTGGTCCCCCACCCGGTTGGTGGTCTCTGCCTTTCTCCTGCACCAGTTTGTGATGATGAACTACCTGAACATGCAATACAGGAGTCCGCTCCCCGGCTTGTAGATGTCGGAAGAGCCCTTTGCCCGCAGACGCTGGCCCGAGGGATCTCTCTGCCGTGGCGGTGGCTTTCTATCCCCCTCGTTGAGCTGTTGTCTTCAGTAGGGACTTTGGGTGGGAAAGGACCTATTGTCCTGGCCGCAATCAGTTAATTAGCTAGCCCCCAGTAGCTTCTGGACCTAGCTTCAGGGTCTGAGTACCCCTCTTTATGCTCCGGTTTCCAGTCGGTTTTCCGGGTCGGTACCGGCAGGCCACTACCCTGTCCCGGTCCACCACGGTTCCACCGAGCCGTCTTTCCGACTCCTGCAGGCAGAGGTCTCCGTATGCCTCCTAGCCAAAGATGCCCGGGCTCCTACTCTGGCACCTGTCAGTCTGCTACAGGCCTGTCACACAGGCCTGACCTCCTCCACTGAACTCTCAAAACCAACCCTTAAACTCAACTGAACTTGTGTTTCCTGCCTCAGGCTCTCTGAACTCCTTGGTGGGCGTGCCAACTGCCTGGCTCCACCCTCCTGGTGTCCCACCAAGCCCTGAGGGAGGTGACTAGGGTTTAATGGGTTTGGCTGCTGACACCTTGTTAGAGGACTGGTGTTGTGCGGGGCTCTATCTGTGACTACCTGGCTGGTCCAGGGCGTCACAATTGTTCTCAGGGTTTACGCTTGGGATTTTCTAGACCGTTTTTGTGGAAAGTCCTACCCCCCTTGTTGCGCTAGTACCCTGATTTTGGAGTGGGTGGAGAGTGGATCTCTTCGGGTAAATTGTCAGGTTGCCTGCAGCTACTCTCTGACATAGGGTCCACGTACCCCGTTGTGCCCTGGTCCCAGTCCGGTGATGGTACAAGGCCGCCGTCTGTCCTCCTCGACAGTTCCGTGCCCCTTGTCACAATCCCCTTTGACTGGGGGTCCAGCTCCTACGAGGCCCAGACCACTGTCTGCCACCTAGTTGCTTCCAAGGAGCCCGACTCCTGACCTCCTCTCTCCTTCACCTCCTACACTTCATTCCTCCAACCTTCACTCTCATACTCCAAACTTCAACTAACTGACACTCCTGACCTTCCCTTAACCAACCCCCAAAGTGGGCGACCCTATTCCACTCAGGCCGGCCACTGGTGTGTCTGGTGGGTGTGGTGCAGATTGTACCTAGGACTTTAATTGACTGATGTTGGCAACACCATGCAGTTAGGGACCCTAAACCAAGGAGGAGGTGGATATTGCACAGAAGGGCAGATTGCACAATACCCTGTGACGACCTGATAGTCCAGGGGCGTCACATATACACCAGGGTACAAGGGACCACGTGTTATACGCTGGCTGAGAGTGAGGGGTTCAATGGAGGCAATGGGATGGAATATTTGGCTTAAAAAATAAGATGGGTATCCCAATACTTTTGACCATATATTGTAGATAGATACATGGGTAGAAAAAAAGATACATGAATGAATGATGGATGGATAGATAGATGGATAGATGGATAGATGGATAGATAGATAGATAGATAGATAGAGGGATAGATAGATAGATAGATAGATAGATAGATAGATAGATAGATAGATAGAGGGATAGATAGATGATAGATAGACAGATAGATGATAGATAGATAGATAGATAGATAGAGGGATAGATAGATAGATAGATAGATAGAGGGATAGATAGATAGATAGATAGATAGATAGATAGATAGATAGATAGATAGATAGATAGATAGATAGATAGATAAAAGGATACGTGGATAGATGTTTGTTACAAAACAATTTAGACATCCGGTAATATATCACCTCTAGCACAGAACAACATATTTTATAATCTATGACACCAGTAGCTTTTGGAGCAGCATTATAAGATTTATCTCTCTTCAGCAATCCCTGATCTATAATTTAAGAGGAAATTGGAAGCTGTTCTGACTGCATTTAGATCTTGTTTATTGGAAGTAGCTCTTGGAGCTGAGCTTCGGTGTGCTTTATTACCTTTTCTCCTCTTGAGTGATGTTAAAATATAAATTAGGCAAACAGTGCAGTTTGGTTTATGTAATGTATTATATTTAGTCACAATAAGACAGCAGAAGAAAAAGGTGATGCTATGCTTTGTGCTTTGCTTAAAAATGTCACTATCTATCATTTATCTATCTATCTATCCCTCTATCTATCTATCATTTATCTATCTATCTATCCCTCTATCTATCCCTCTATCTATCCCTCTATCTATCTATCCCTCTATCTATCCCTCTATCTATCTATCCCTCTATCTATCCCTCTATCTATCTATCTCTCTCTCTATCTCTCTCTCTCTATCTATCTATCTATCTATCAATCTATCCCTCTATCTATCTATCAATCTATCCCTCTATCTATCTATCTATCTATCTATCTATCTATCTATCTATCTATCTATCTATCTATCTATCTATCCCTCTATCTATCTCTCTCTCTATCTATCTATCTATCTATCTATCTATCTATCTATCTATCTATCTATCTATCTATCTATCTATCTATCTATCTATCTATCTATCTATCTATCCCTCTATCTATCTATCTATCTATCTATCTATCCCTCTATCTATCTATCTATCCCTCTATCTATCTATCCCTCTATCTATCTATCTATCATCTATCTATCCCTCTATCTATCTATCCCTCTATCTATCTATCATCTGTCACGGGCGGAGGGGCAGCGCTCGCTACGCTCGGGTCCGGTGGCTCGAGCGGTGGGCCGGACCCGGGGACTCAAGCAGCGCTCCTCGCCCACGAGTGAAAAGGGGTGGTTTGTTTGGGGGGATAGTCCGTGACGCCACCCACGGGTCGTGGTGATAATGGGCACCACTGCTGCTGGTGACAGGGATCCCGGGAGCGATGGCAGGGAGCAGCTAGGATGTTGGTTCTGGTTCTCCCTCCGTGGGTAGGGGTTGGTGGTCCCGGGGCCCAGTGGTGATACGGGGAGGCAAGGTAGCTGGGGTGCAGGGTTGCAGAGGCAGCGCGGCGCGGTGCTGGATGGCACTGTTGTACTCACTCAGGCACAGATTCACAGAGTCTCTGGTAAACCAAATGGCTGGATGGACGGGTCCCGCAGCCAGCTGCAGTGTCTTTGCTCTCCCCGGACAGGTTGATGGTGGCTGTCTTTCCCTGCACCGCTGTGTATAAATTGACGCCGATGGTTTCCCACTATTAGTCCGCTCCCTGGCGTGTATGTACCGAAGGAGCCCCTTTTGCCCGCAGGCGCTGGCCCTTGGATCTCTAGCCTATGGCGGTGGCTTTTTATCCTCACTGTGTGGACGGTTGCCTTCTGTCGGGTCTTGTGTGTTAGGGAACCCCTGGGGTTGCGGTCACTATCGGATTTGACCGTTGTCAGCGGCTCCTAGCCTGGTCGGGGTCTGATGGCCTTGCCTTTGTGCTTGGTGCAGATCTGCTCCCCGACTCGTTACCGGCGGGCCACTGCCCGTCCCCGGTCCTACGGTTCCGGTGACTTGCAAAACCTCCTGCAGACGGCCACCACCATCTGCCGACCTTGCTGACAGTGCCTGGGCTCCGACCCAGACACCAACAGTTTCTCCTCTCACTTTCAACTCCAAAACTCAACTCCTCTCCACGCCACTCCAAACTGAACTAACTGCTTTTTCCCGCCTCCAGGCCTGTGAACTCCTCGGTGGGTGGGGCCAACCACCTGGCTCCGCCCCACCTGGTGTGGACATCAGACCCTGGAGGAGGCAACAAGGATTTATTTATTTATTTGTTAACTATCCAGGGGAGGGGGTGTGTGTGCTGTTATGTTTGTGACTACCTGGCTAGTCCAGGGAGTCACACATCTATCTATCTATCCCTCTATCTATCTATCTATCTATCATCTATCTATCTATCCTTCTATCTATCTATCCTTCTATCTATCTATCTATCTATCTATCTATCCCTCTATCCCTCTATCTATCCCTCTATCTATCTATCTATCTATCTATCTATCTATCTATCTATCTATCTATCTATCTATCTATCTATCTATCTATCTATCTATTCCTCTATCTATCTATCTATCTATCTATCTATCTATCTATCTATCTATCTATCTATCTATTCCTCTATCTATTTATCTATCTATCCCTCTATCCCTCTATCTATCTATCTATCTATCTATCTATCTATCTATCCCTCTATCTATCTATCTATCTATCTATCTATCTATCCCTCTATCTATCTATCTATCTATCCCTCTATCCAGCCATGTATCTATCTATTATATATCTATCCCTCTATCTATCTATCTATCTATCTATCTATCTATCTATCTATCTATCTATCTATCTATCTATCTATCCCTCTATCTATCTATCTATCTATCTATCTATCCCTCTATCTATCCCTCTATCTATCTATCTATCCCTCTATCTATCTATCCCTCTATCTATCTATCCATTATCTATCTATCTATCTATCTATCCCTCTATCTATTTATCCCTCTATCTATCTATCTATCCCTCTATCTATCTATCTATCTATCCCTCTATCTATCTATCCATTATCTATCTATCTATCTATCTATCCCTCTATCTATCTATCCCTCTATCCCTCTATCTATTTATCCCTCTATCTATCTATCTATCTATCTATCTATCTATCTATCTATCTATCTATCTATCTATCTATCTATCTATCCCTCTATCTATTTATCCCTCTATCTATCTATCTATCCCTCTATCTATCTATCTATATATCCCTCTATCTATCATCTATCAAATCAAATCAAATCAAATCAAATAGGCTTTATTGGCAGGACAAAAAAACTATTAGCATTGCCAAAGCAAAAAAAGAAGTGTGACAAGGGAGTGGGTTAGGTTTGTGGGGATGGGGTGTTGGGGCCACAATTTGGGGAATGATGGTACATTTGGAGGTCTTTAGTACCCCTCATCTTATGACAAGTGGAGACATATTGGGCGGCGATCTCCACCATTGATTCCTCTTCCCCCAGTAGGATGCGGAGTTTCCTCTCCTCGTCCATGGATGGAAAGTTCGGGGTATGAGTGGTAATCTTCTGGAAGTGGGAGGCCCTCACTGCTGAGTATTTGTCACAGTGCAGTAGGAAATGCGCCTCGTCCTCCAGAGCCCCCTGCTGGTAGTGCTGGTGTCGCGGGCGGGGAGGAGGGTGTCAGCACACTACGCTCACCCCTTCTGCTCGGGTCCGGCGGCTGCTCAGTGGTGGCTCGAGCGGTGGGCCGGATCCTGGGGGTTTCTCGAGCGGCGCTCCTCGCCCATGAGTGAAAGGGGTTTGTTGGGTGTGGGAATTGTTTATTGTCCGTGACGCCACCCACGGTTGTGGTGATTTCACCACCGCTGCTCAATATGGGGATCCCGGGGATGGTGATGCGGAGCAGCCAGGTGTTGTGTTGCCCCTCCGTGGGTAGGGGTTGGTGATCCCGGGGCCCGGTGATGGTTTGGGAGGTGCAGGGCCTGGTGGGCGCAGGGACGCGGGGGCAGCGCTGTGCCTTGCGGCACTGTGGTACTCACTCAGCCTGAGACGTTGACACAGTTTTACGGTAAACCACACGGCTGAAAAGACGGTTCCCACGGACGGCTGCACTTGCTCTCCCAGTAGGTGACGGTGATGTCCCTTTTCCTTGCACCTTTGTTTCTGTGTTGGTAGCGATGGGTTCCCACCGGTAACCCGCTCCCCGGCTTCAAGCTGGACCGGAGGAGCTCTACTCTTTGCCCGCAGGCGCTGGCCCTGAGAAACTGGTGCCTTGGCGGTGGCGGTGTCTCTCCTACTCTGGTTGGGCTGTTGCCTTCAATCAGGACTTGGTTGTTGGGGGATCTACGTCCCCTTCACTGACGGATTTGGCAAATTCTGGCGACTCCAAGCCTTGCCGGGGTCCGAGAGGCCCCTGCCCTGGTGCTGACTGTCCTTCGGAACACTGCTCCAGACCGCCGGGCCACTACCCGTCCGCGGTCCTTCCAGGAACTTCCAAATGGTCCCCCTCCAGACAGTCACCGCCGTTGCTGACCTTGCTGACCTGTCCTGCACACAGCTGGACTACTTCAGGCTTTCTCTCTGTCACCACTCTGGCTTTCCTCCTTTACCACTTTACTTCCTTCTACTTTCACTTCCTTAACTCCTCTTAGTTGTTTACTCAAGCTCCCCCTGAGCTGACTTTTACTCCTTCCACTTCCTCCTCCAAACTCTATCTGCCTGGTACTTCCCGCCTCCAGAGCTGTGAACTCCTCGGTGGGCGGAGCCAACCGCCTGGCCCACCCCCTGGTGTGAATCATCAGCCTCTGGAGGAAGGCAACAAGGATTTTTGGTTAGCTTTGGTGTTCCTAACTGGGATGTAGGGTGTGGTGGTGTGTGACCTGTGTCCCCTGGCTTGCCCAGGGCGACACACTGGCACAGTCTGTTCTCCCGTGGCTTGTATGTCTGTCGGTGCCTGTTTCCACCTCTAGGCTGTGGGCACTCAGTCTGTACGAGCTCAGGGTCTGCCTGTCTTTGGGGTGGCGTAACCTTTCCAGATATGGGGCCAGAGTGTAGTCCCTTTGCAGTGACCGGTAGATGGTGAGTTTCTGGGAGCTCTCTAATTCACTCTTCCAGTCCTCTATGTATTGCATCTTGCAGCTCTCTGAGATCTCTTTTATTTGGGCTTTTGTCAGGGTGTGTTGCTGACTTTGGCTGTACTGGCTGTCGGGGTTCCTGGCTTGCTCTGGGCTCCGGCTCAGCAGGGCTTTATGATGATAGGAGCTGGGGTTGCTGTTCTGTATGTGCGCCTGGTGTGATAGTGCCCGCTTGTGTATACTGAGCCATAAAGGGAATCGGCCCAGCTCTGCCCGACAGGCTATGTTTGAGGTGCTGCGATGGACTTGGAGGAGATATTTACAGAACTCCAGATGGAAGACTTCAGTTGGGCTGGAATCCCACTTTGTGTGGTCTGGGTAAATCACTGGGCCCCATACCTCACTGCCATATAGCAGTATAGGGGTGATGATGCTGTCGAATATCTTGAACCAGACTCTCTGGTTTGAGGTGGTACAGTTGTCTTCTGATAGCGTAAAAGGTTCTGCATGCTTTCCCTTTCAGGGTCTTTGCTGCTTGCTTAAGGCTCCCAGTTGGGCTTAGCTCTAGACCGAGGTAGGTATAGCTGCTGGTCTTCTCCAGCGTGGTGCCATTTAGTATGAGGGAGGGAGTGGAGATTTCGTTAAACTTCTTCTGAAACACCATGACTTTGGTCTTCTTTTGGTTGATGGGCAAAGCCCATGTGGTGCTGAATGTTTCTAGCACAGCCTGACTATCTTTGAGGCCTTTCTCGGATGGGGAAAGCAGCAGGAGGTCATCTGCGTACAGAAGGATCTTCACCCCTCGGTCATGCAAGCTGAGACCTATCTATCTAGCTATCTATCTATCCATCTATCTATCCATCCCTCTATCTATCTATCTATCTATCTATCTATCTAGCTATCTATATATCATTCATCCACTTTTATCTACCATCTATTTAATTTTTATTTAAAAATACTGACCTCCTGTTTACCGAAACAGCAGTAATCTGTTAGAACGAACCTCATGGGCGGGGCATAAAAACAGTGGATAGATATACAGTGCCTACAAGTAGTATTCAACCCCCTGCAGATTTAGCAGGTTTACACATACGGAATTAACTCGGCATTGTGACATTTGGACTGTAGATCAGCCTGGAAGTGTGAAATGCACTGCAGCAAATAAGAATGTTATTTCTTTTTTTATTTTTTTTTTAAATTGTTAAAAGTTTATTCAGAGGGTCATTTATTATTCAACCCCTCAAACCACAAGAATACTGTTTGGTTCCCCTAGAGTATTAAGAAGTATTTCAGGCACAAAGAACAATGAGCTTCACATGTTTGGATTAATTATCTCTTTTTTCCAGCCTTTTCTGACTAATTAAGACCCTCCCCAAACTTGTGAACAGCACTCATACATGGTCAACATGGGAAAGACAAAGGAGCATTCCAAGGCCATCAGAGACAAGATCGTGGAGGGTCACAAGGCTGGCAAGGGGTACAAAACCCTTTCCAAGGAGTTGAGCCTACCTGTCTCCACTGTTGGGAGCATCATCTGGAAGTGGAAGGCTTATGGAACTACTGTTAGCCTTCCACGGCCTGGACAGCCTTTGAAAGTTTCCTCCCGTGCCAAGGCCAGGCTTGTCCAAAGAGTCAAGGCTAACCCAAGGACAACAAGGAAGGAGCTCTGGGAAGATCTCATGGCAGTGGGGACATTGGTTTCAGTCAATACCATAAGTAACGTACTCCACCGCAATGGTCTCCGTGCCAGACGAGCCCGTAAGGTACCTTTACTTTCAAAGCGTCATGTCAAGGCTCGTCTACCGTTTGCTCATGATCACTTAGAGGACTCTGAGACAGACTGGTTCAAGGTTCTCTGGTCTGATGAGACCAAGATCGAGATCTTTGGTGCCAACCACACACATGACGTTTGGAGACTGGATGGCACTACTACTACTACTACTACTACTACTACTACTACTACTACTACTAATAATAATAATAATAAATATCTACCTGCTAACACCAGTAGAGGGAGCTGACAGTGTGCAAAATTGAATAGTTATCATGGACCTCTATAAGCACTTCAAATACAGAGAGCACTCCCTTGTACCAGTAATAATAATAATAATAATAATAATAATATTATCTGCCTTCCACCACCACTAGAGGGATCTCACAGTGTGGAGAATGGAACAGTTATCATGGAACTCTATAAACAATTCATATACAGGGAGCACCCCCTAGCGGTACCAAAATAATAATAATAATAAAAAAAAATATGTGCCCACTTCCACCACTAGGGGGAGCTCACAGTGTTGAAAATTGAATAGTTATGATGTAACTCTATAAGCAATTCATATGCAGAGAGCACCCCATAGTGGTAGCAAATAATAATAATAATAATAATAATAATAATAATAATAATAGATATATGCCTGCTGCTACCACTAGGGGGAGCTCACATTGTTGAGAATTGAATAGTTATCATGGAAGTCTGTAAACAATTCATATGCACAGAGCACCTCCTAGTGGTAGCAATAATAATAATAATAATAATAATAATAATAATAATAATAATATCTGCCTTCTACCACCACTAGAGGGATCTTACAGTGTTGAGAATTGAGCAGTTATCATGGAACTTTATCAGCAATTTATATGTACAGAGCACCCCCTAGTGGTAGTAATAATAATAATAATAATAATAATAATAATAATAATAATAATAATAATAATAATAATAAAAAATCAGTATGTTTCTACTACCACCACTAGAGGGAGCTCACAGTGTGGAGAATTGAACAGTTATTATGTAACTCTATATACAATCCATATGCAGAGAGCACCTCTTAGTGGTAGCAAATAATAATATTAATAATAATAATAACATTAATAATAATAATAACAACAACAACAATAAATAATAATAATAATAATGATAATAATATCTGCCTTCTATCACCACTAGAGGGAGCTCACAGTGTGGAGAATAGAACAGTTATCATGGAACTCAATAAACAATTCACATACAGAGAGCACCCCCTAGTGGTACAAAAAGAATATTATTATTATTATTATTATTATTATTATTATTATTAATAATAATTATAATAATAATAATAATAATAAATATGTACCTACTGCCACCACTAGAGGGAGCTCACACTGTGGAGCATTGAACAGTTATCATGGAAATCTATAAGCAATTCATATCCACTGAGCACCCTCTAGTGGTAGCAAAAGAATAAAAAATAAAGTTCTAGGTTTGTTGTTAGACAAGTGTTGTATTTACATTAATAATTATAATTCCCGCTGTTCTTCAAGGTGCATTTCCTTAATTCTATGCTACAACCTATTAAAATGTTAATCCGCTTTGGTTCCACGTTCAAAGCGTCTTTTTTCCTTTCCGGTGACGGTAAGGATGTTAGACAGACACATGCTGCTCTCACACAGAGTGCTAGATGCAGCCGCTGGCCTGACGCTTCCCATCTGTAACGCAGGAGCCCCTGAGAGTATTCCCGCAATCTGCCACTCCCATCACCTGCTTACAACGCTCCATACGCATGAGTGCCACCATCAAGCTGGGTGCACATTTCCTTAAGTGCAGGTACTTTGCTGTCATGCTGACACCGTAACTTTTATAATAGGTTCTTAATATGTCTAATGGGTACTTAAATAGCTTCGGCTTTCATCCCTCCAGTGTAAAAGATGAAAATCTTGTAAGAGCCTGGCTCCCAAGCAAATGTAAATGCAGATCTCTCAGTACTGACATTTCAAAAGAGTGCGGTCCCACCAGCAGAGAATCATTCCTTTTTATCGGCTCTGCTGTCACTCATGTTGATTAAGTCTGATAAACACTGCAATTCTCCCGGGGCCAAGAAAAGGACACAAAAGAGCCATGTAACTAACATAAAAGCCGGGCGTATTTCTTCTAAGAGAATAAAACTTGATAGTTTGTATACTTTTGAAAACAGAAATATTCCTTTATTGGCGAGAAGAAAAAAAATAGGAGACTTCAAGACTCGCTCGGCCTCTTTCCTTATCGGCTTTCAAACCACATTTGATATGAAGTCACTGTTTATCTTCTCAATACCCTTGTGCCATAAATATATTTAATTCTCCATGGAAAAAAAAGCTTCACAAGTCACTTTCAGAGAAGTAGGTGACTTCAGTCTTGTGACGTTGAAGCTCCGAGGGTGGAATTCATAAATTTTTTTCAAAAAGTTGTAATACTTAAGTTCCTACCAGTGCACAAAAAAAATCCGATACAGATTTTTTCATCCGTGGTGTCATCTGTATCTCCATTCCGCTTTGGTGGAACTGACTAGCTTTGAATTTGCCAAATGACCCAAATCTTACTGAGAAATTTGACTTGGGAGACCTTTACGATAAAAAAACCTACTAATAGTCAAGTCCTCACTCACTTCCGCCGGTCACTGTCTCCCATAGGGTCATCAAACTCTCATGTATACCACTGAAGCTCTGGCATCTTCTGGCTGAGGTTAGGCTAAGAATGTGCAGGGACATCCAGGCCTAGAAGCAGTTGGAAGTCTCGGTCTAAAATGAAGATGCCCAGAAAGAGAAGAGCAGAGAACCTACAGGTAAGAGCACGGAACATAGGTGATGTTGTGAGTATTATTTAAAGGATGGTTTACACACTGCAGCATCGCTAACGATATATCGTTGGGGTCACGATGTTTGTGACGCACATCCGGCGTCGTTAGCGACATCGCAGCGTGTGATAGCTAGGAGCGATGATCAACGATCACAAAAACGGACAAAATCGTTGATAGTTGACACGTCACTCCTTTTCATAATATCATTGGTGGTGCATGCCGCTGGTTGTTTGTCGTTCCTGCGGCACCACACATCGCTATGTGTGACACCGCAGGAACGACGAACATGTCCTTACCTGCGTCCACCAGCAATGAGGAAGGAAGGAGGTGGGCGGGATGTTCCGGCCGCTCATCTTCGCCCCTCCTCTGCTATTGGGCGGCCGCTTAGTGACGCCGCTGTGAAGCCGAACAAACCGCCTTAAAAAAGGGATTGTTCGGCGGTCACAATGACATCGCTGAACAGGTATGTGCATGTGACGCTGCCATAGTGATATTGTTCGTTACGGCAGCGATCACCAAATGTTGCACGAACGACAGGGGCAGGTGCTATCGCTCGCAACATAAAGCACCCTTTAATTTTGGTTTATAACCTTCTGCCATCCCTGTACCAGGTGTCATGATTCGCCTCCCTATCCACATGGCTAGGGGGCGGAGCCTTCTCTCGGGCCTCACTTCCGGCCCCTGGATGCCTTAAAAGCTGACACTTCCAGTGAACCAGCGCCGTCTATAAGCTTAGCTCTGCTTTGCCTGTGATTGCTGGTCCTGTGAGTGATATCCTGATCTGTCTGTTCCTGTGCCCCCGTGCCCTTGTCTGTGTTCTGTCCCCTGGTCGTCCCTCCTGTCCTGTGTCCCCCCTCCTATTCCCCACTCGGTTGCTTCCTCGGTACTGACCTTAGCCTGACTTTGACTTCGCTTCTGCTTGCTCCTCCGGTCTTGCTTCTGCCTGTACGGTGTCTGACCCAGCCTGTCTGACTATTCCTCACATACCCTGCAGTTCTGCCTCTCAGCTGTGCTGATTAGGCACAGCATGAGAACGCTGTGCATTTCCTTCCTGGTTCTCATTGCTCTGTGTAGTGTCATCTGCTGCAGAGCTCTGGCTCCCCCTGGTGGCAGCATTGTGAGATGGTGAAACAGCTCCCATTGTTCATGGCCAGAAATATGTACCTGGTTAAAGATGTGCATGGCAAGCCCCTGTATCACCTCACAAGCATAGTTTAGACGTATATATTTGTGTCTCATAAATGTGAACAGTATTTATTGTATGTAACTTTATAACCTGCAGCTGTCAGTAATGATGTGATAATACTTTATAAGGGACAAAAATGTCATTATTCAACCATAAGAGGACGCTGTTTCTCAGCACAGATGAAAGACTGCAATAGGTAGCTCAGATGGGGGAGGAGCTACAGGCTGATAAAAAAGTACATCACAGGAAGTAGAGCAGCGGCCATCTTGGAAGCGGTTGGCAGTTGGCAGTGAATGAGTACAGAGACAGAGGACGTGCAGAAGAGGGAAGAGAGAATATTTGCGAGTAGAAATCTATCATCTTTACAAGAGCTGTGGCGGAGTGGAGCTGACCGTGACTGTATCTGAATCCTTACCAGATGGGAGAAGATTGCTAAATGGAAGCTATCGTGAAGTTGATAAGATGTTGTCAAGGAGACCAGCCATAGTTACAAACAGTATTGGTCATCGGTTGGAGAGGCCTCTCATCTGACTGCGTATTTCAGACATTTTCCAGAGCAGACCCGGGTCGGTAAGATAAGTAAGGCCCACTGCGCCATCGCGGTGGGTAACCGTGCACGCACCTCACATCAGTTTGGCGCCAGAATATTTGAGACTGAGGCAGGGCCTGTAGTTAGCTTAGTTAGGCTTAGTAACCCTGTCAGGCCACAGTTATTGCCACAATCACCATTTGGTGCCATCGTTTCCACGGCTACATTATTTAAATCTTTGCCATTGAGGTTTCTCTGTGGACCACAACGACCTCACACCCGGATGTTACTAAGACCCATCACAGACTTTAGGGCATAATCGAGCCCATCCAGGAGGGAACTTGTATTGAACAAAATATCTGTTATTTATTTATGTTTTTATGTTCTTTGCTAGCAGCCGTTGTATATAGTAAATTGTTTGATTATTCAAGGTGAATCTTGGGACTAATCCTCCATTAATGGGCACTATATTTATATTGGGGCAGGGGAATAGTCAATTAGGGGTTAGAGTAAATTTATTTTAAGTTTGTAAACTGTTGTGCTATACCGTGGGCGGCTTGTATTTCACACCCATCCAATTTTTTTTTCATATTTAAGGGTATTAATAGGTAGTTGGCGGTTGGAATATCCAGTCATGCCTGTAAGTAACATATAGTGTATATATTGTAGTAGTCTCATGTTCTAAGGCGCCACCCTGTATAGCACAAGGGTCTCAGCCTCTTCGCTGAGTGTTTGTGGATTTTCTTTGAATGTCTTCCCCTGTTTTAATTGCATTCATATTCAAATTGTAGTAAAGTACTTTTGTTAGTTAATCTAGTTTTGGGGCCGTTTATTTCCCATTCGTGACTTCGCTGTATGCTAAAGAACCCACCCTGGTGCACGGCTTACAAATTTGGCGTAGTCGGCAGGATTCGAAAAAAACTTTGCATGACCTAGGGCAGACAATGACTCTTCGATCCGGGAACGCTATCGGCAAATCCCACCCAAGATGTATCAGGAGGTGAAAGATATGGTGGCCAGCATGTTGCAAAATCGGGTGATCCAAGAGAGCCAAAGTCCATGGGCAGCGCCAGTGGTCTTGGTGAGGAAGAAAGACGGATCCCTTCGATTCTGTGTGGGCTACCGGAAACTGAATGCCCAGACTGTCCGGGATGCCTACCCTCTTCCACGGATCGAAGAGTCATTGTCTGCCCTAGGTCATGCAAAGTTTTTTTCGACTCTTGATTTGGCTAGCGGGTACTGGCAGGTACCAGTGGCCGAAAAGGACAAAGCGAAGACGGCTTTCATCTTACCCATGGGACTCTACGAGTTTAATCGCATGCCATTCGGCCTGTCCAATGCCCCGGGGACCTTTCAGCGGTTGATGGAGCACTGTCTGGGTGATCTCAACTTTGAGTCGGTATTGATATACCTGGATGACGTGATAGTGTTTGGAACTTCATTCGAGGATCACCTCCAGAAGTTGCGGCAGGTCTTAGGGCGGTTGCAAGACCATGGTCTCAAGATCAAGCCCAGGAAGTGTCAACTGTTTCAACATCGGATAGAGTACTTAGGACATGTGGTCACCACAGAGGGGGTACAGCCAGCCGCCAGTAAGGTGGAGGCCGTCCAGAAGTGGCCGCGGCCAAATACCCTACGGGAGGTGCGGGCCTTTCTGGGTCTGGCCGGGTATTATCGAAGGTTTATACCCAAGTTTGCTCATCTGGCCGGCCCGATAAACGAGTTGCTGAGGGGCACGGCTGGGGGACCCAAGACTCGGCCCATTGAGTGGGGACCACGTCAGCAAGAAGCCTTTGAGGCACTGAAAAAGGCTTTAACGAGTGCCCCAATTCTGGCCTATGCGCGGTTTGATGCCCCATTCTTGTTATATACTGACGGGAGTTTACATGGTCTGGGGGCAGTACTATCTCAAATGCAAGATGGACGTGAGAGAGTAATTGCTTATGGCAGTAGGTCTCTGAGGGAGTCAGAGCGCAACCCCGACAACTATAGTTCTTTTAAGTTGGAACTTTTGGCACTGGTATGGGCCATGACGGAAAAGTTCGCTGAGTATCTGACGGGTGCCGAAGTGACTGTAATGACTGATAATAACCCATTGGCATACTTAGGGAATGCCAAACTAGGAGCTCTTGAACAGAGGTGGATGGCTCGTCTTTCCAAGTACCAATACCACATCCAGTTTCGGTCAGGAAGGGAGAATAGCAATGCTGATGCACTCTCCCGAGTTCCTGTAGGATTGCCCACCCAGAATGTTGATGAGGAGCTAGAGGTCACTGAAACACCGAATCTCGGTCGATTACCTCTATTCCAGAACTTGGCACATTCAAGTGGGGTGGCTTCTGGGATGCCAATGGTGTTAGGGAAGACTTTGGATGATTGGGGGAGAGTCCAGGATAGCTGTCCGGACCTACAGCGAGTGAAAGAATGGGTCCGGACCAAAGTCTGGCCACGGCCGGAAGAGAGGGCCTGTCTGACCACAGAAGGCCAGAAGTTGCTGAGGCAGTGGGATAAACTAAATGTTATCCAGGGAGTCCTGTGCCGGACTGTATACTTAAAGTCTGAGTTGCAGTACCGACAACAGATTGTTATACCTATGTCTTTGGGATCAGAGGCGGCCCGGGAAGCCCATGAGAGGGGAGCCCATTTTGGGAGCGATAAAACCTACAAGTGGCTCCAATGGCTAGTATATTGCCCTGACTTGGGAGATATGGTAACTGAGGCATGTCTGAAGTGTCGAGCTTGCGGATTGAGTAAGAGCCCCGAACAACGGGCACCTGTCCAGGCCATCTTCACGTCTGCACCCCTAGAAATCTTGATGATTGACTATGTACAGATTGGGTATTCTGCCTCAGGACACTCATACTGCCTGGTCATGACAGATCATTTTACAAAATATGCAGTGGCCGTACCCACCATTGACCAGACAGCAGAGTCAGCAGCTGATGCAGTCTGTAAACACTTTATACAGGTGTTTGGGTGTCCAAAGAGGATTCATTCAGATCAGGGGGCATGCTTCCAGGGCACCCTGATGACTGAGCTGTACCAGCTTTATGGCATAGAGCGTTCCCGCACGACCCCATATCACCCCCAAGGGAACGGGGCATGCGAGCGATTCAATCGCACCTTGCTCCAGATGCTGCGGACTCTGGAGGACAGTCAAAAGGCTCGGTGGCCAGAATACTTACCTGAACTGATGTGGGCCTATAACAACAGGGTACACAGTACCACCGGTTACTCACCACATATGCTCATGTTCGGGAGAGCCGGACGGGAAATCGAGGATCTCCACATGCCTGATCCAATCCAGCCACCTCCGAGAAATACCACTGCATGGGCGCAAGAGCACCGGCGTCGGCTGAGAGCAGTGCACAAAGTTGTGGGAGAGCGCCTGAAACAAGTGGTACACCCAAATCCGAGACCCGTGCAAAAAGACGAGTATGATCCGGGTGACCGGGTGATGGTCAAGGCCAAAAAGCCAACTGGGAAGTTGGATGGGCGGTGGGAGGCGATCCCATATGTGGTGAAAAGAAGGGTAGATCCTGCTATCCCAGTCTATGAGGTGGAGCCAGTGGGGACTGAGGGACCCTCGCGGAACCTTCATCGTAACATGTTGAGACGCTGCACCTTTGAAGAGCCCAAAGCAACAGAGGATGTGCCTATCCCTACTTTGAGTACAGTGGAAACCCCTTTAGTTGAGGAATGGTGGGTTGTCCCTGTCCCGGGAACGACTGAGGTTCCATCCGTGGTAAGCTTGCCACCCAGGGAGGGAGTTGTGCAACCGGCATCCCCTCCCTCAATAAATGTACATGAAGTCCCCGATCCCACGACTCTGCGTAGGACAACCAGGTCCAATGCTGGTGTACCTCCACAGCGCTATGCGCAAGACGAATTTGTATGGGAAGGGTTGCCGAGGACGTCAACCTCTAGTGGGGTGGCATGTGAGATGGTGAAACAGCTCCCATTGTTCATGGCCAGAAATATGTACCTGGTTAAAGATGTGCATGGCAAGCCCCTGTATCACCTCACAAGCATAGTTTAGACGTATATATTTGTGTCTCATAAATGTGAACAGTATTTATTGTATGTAACTTTATAACCTGCAGCTGTCAGTAATGATGTGATAATACTTTATAAGGGACAAAAATGTCATTATTCAACCATAAGAGGACGCTGTTTCTCAGCACAGATGAAAGACTGCAATAGGTAGCTCAGATGGGGGCGGAGCTACAGGCTGATAAAAAAGTACATCACAGGAAGTAGAGCAGCGGCCATCTTGGAAGCGGTTGGCAGTTGGCAGTGAATGAGTACAGAGACAGAGGACGTGCAGAAGAGGGAAGAGAGAATATTTGCGAGTAGAAATCTATCATCTTTACAAGAGCTGTGGCGGAGTGGAGCTGACCGTGACTGTATCTGAATCCTTACCAGATGGGAGAAGATTGCTAAATGGAAGCTATCGTGAAGTTGATAAGATGTTGTCAAGGAGACCAGCCATAGTTACAAACAGTATTGGTCATCGGTTGGAGAGGCCTCTCATCTGACTGCGTATTTCAGACATTTTTCAGAGCAGACCCGGGTCGGTAAGATAAGTAAGGCCCACTGCGCCATCGCGGTGGGTAACCGTGCACGCACCTCACATCAGTTTGGCGCCAGAATATTTGAGACTGAGGCAGGGCCTGTAGTTAGCTTAGTTAGGCTTAGTAACCCTGTCAGGCCACAGTTATTGCCACAATCACCATTTGGTGCCATCGTTTCCACGGCTACATTATTTAAATCTTTGCCATTGAGGTTTCTCTGTGGACCACAACGACCTCACACCCGGATGTTACTAAGACCCATCATAGACTTTAGGGCATAATTGAGCCCATCCAGGAAGGAACTTGTATTGAACAAAATATCTGTTATTTATTTATGTTTTTATGTTCTTTGCTAGCAGCCGTTGTATATAGTAAATTGTTTGATTATTCAGGGTGAATCTTGGAAGGATCCTCCATTAATGGGCACTATATTTATATTGGGGCAGGGGAATAGTCAATTAGGGGTTAGAGTAAATTTATTTTAAGTTTGTAAACTGTTGTGCTATACCGTGGGCGGCTTGTATTTCACACCCATCCAATTTTTTTTTCATATTTAAGGGTATTAATAGGTAGTTGGCGGTTGGAATATCCAGTCATGCCTGTAAGTAACATATAGTGTATATATTGTAGTAGTCTCATGTTCTAAGGCGCCACCCTGTATAGCACAAGGGTCTCAGCCTCTTCGCTGAGTGTTTGTGGATTTTCTTTGAATGTCTTCCCCTGTTTTAATTGCATTCATATTCAAATTGTAGTAAAGTACTTTTGTTAGTTAATCTAGTTTTGGGGCCGTTTATTTCCCATTCGTGACTTCGCTGTATCCTAAAGAACCCACCCTGGTGCACGGCTTACAGCATTACAGTATAGCCGGCCCCAATAGGCTTTATCTCCCATAGGACAAAAAAGAAAAAGCCATTTAATTCTTGGTAGTGGGATCCAACTTTGCATGATAACAAACTGTAATGGATCCACTCAGTACTTTGTGCAAGCAAGTAGCCAACCTTACGCAGCTGCTGCAGGATTTGGCTGCAGAGCATCGCACCCTGGTAGCTTCACACAACATTCTGCAGAGTGAGGTTTCTGCTTCTGCGAGGGCCACCTCAGTGGCAGTTACCTCACAAACTGTAGGACAGCATAGTCCCACTGATGTCCAACTGACCTCCCCCGAACCCACGGTGATGCTCCCCGATAAATTCTCGGGGGAGAAGAACCTATTTCCGACATTTAGGGAGAGTTGCAGGCTTATTTTCACTCTCCGGCCTCGGTCCTCGGGGAATGAGACCCAGCAGGTGGGGATCATCATGTCGTTACTTAGAGGGGGTCCTCAGACCTGGGCGTTATCCCTACCCCCTTCGGCCCCGGAACGGCATTCGGTTGGCCTCTTCTTTGACTCCCTTGGGGTGATATATGACGAACCAGACCGTGTATGGGTGGCTGAAGACAGGATCATGTGTCTCACTCAGGGAAACCACACTGCTGAGCTATATTGTTCTGAGTTTCGGCAGTGGTCCACTGAGGTACGATGGAATGATTCTGCACTCAGGTGCCAATTCCGGAGAGGTCTTTCGGACTCATTGAAAGACGCTTTGGCTCTGCACCCTCCTCCCAGCACCTTGGATGATGCGATGACGGAGGCAGTTCGTATGGACCGCAGATTACGGGAAAGAAGGGGACCATGCGTGAGATTCTGCCCCCTCTACCTAGGGAACCTTCTTTGCCGACTATGGAACAGATGGAAGTTGGAGCCATCAGTCCGGATGAGAAGGAGAGGAGAAGACGCCGGGCTCTCAAGTTGTGCTTCTATTGTGGACACCATGGACACTGGAGGAAAGACTGCCCGGCTTGCCCCTCCGCTAAACAGTCGTCGGGAAACTTCTAAGTCTGGGTAACGGTCGAGGAGGTTGCCCAGACTATCAGGTACCTTTCCTCTCCTCCAATAAGATACTTCTGAATGTCGACCTCCGGGTCAAGGAGTCGGTCTGGTCTGCTACTGCCTTTGTTGACTGTGGGTGGGTGGGTGCGCTATGAACTTCATTGACTCTGAGTTGGTCCAAAGATTAGAGCTAGGGACAGTGAGGTTAGAAGGACCCATTCAACTCCTGGCAATTGATAAAACACCGCTGCCTCAAAACCTCATTCGGTTTGCTACAGAAAAATTTACTCTGGTGATCGGGTCTCTGCATTCTGAAACTATTTCTTGTTTTGTAATGGCCAATCTCCCTGCTGGATTAGTGTTGGGGTATCCATGGTTAAGGTTACATAATCCCATTATTGATTGGGAGTGTCGTACCATAGTCAAATGGAGTCCTGCTTGTCATAAAAGGTGTTTACAATCTGTACCTGTGTTCTCCGTAAGTCCTGAGGGTCTTCCGGAATACCTGAGGGACTACGGAGACGTATTCTCGGAAACAGAGGCCGAGGTTTTGCCGCCTCATCGCCCATATGACTGTGCCATTGATTTACTTCCCAATACCAAATTGCCCAAGGCCCGTTTATATCACCTCTCGGGTCCAGAAAGGGCTGCTATGAAATCATACATATCTGATAGTATACGTAAAGGGCATATCCATCCTTCTTCTTTCCCTGTGGCTGCTGGGTTCTTTTTTGTAAAGAAGAAGGAAGGAGGATTAAGGCCATGTCTCGATTTCCGAGAATTAAACAAAATTACTGTGAAAAACATGTATCCGCTTCCACTCATCCCTGATCTCTACAACCAACTCTCTGAAGCCCAATGGTTTACCAATCTAGATCTCAGGGGGGCCTATAATCCTATCCGTATTAGAGAAGGGGATCAGTGGAAAACGGCCTTTCTGATGTCAGAGGGGTTTTTCGAGAATTTGGTGATGCCTTTTGGTCTAACAAATGCCCCTGCGGTGTTTCAAAAGTTCATCAACGATATCTTCTCTGATTTTCTTGGTCGTTTTGTGGTCATCTATCTCGATAACATTTTGATTTATTCTGCCGATAGAGATACGCATATTATGCATATTCGCTCAGTATTACAGAGATTACGTGATAACCATCTGTTTGCCAAGCTTGAAAAATGTGTTTTCTCTGTTCAGGAAATAGCCTTTCTTGGGTTACTCCTTTCTCGTGATGGGTTTAAAATGGACCCAGGAAAGGTGCAGGCTATCGTGGATTGGGTGCAACCCAGGGATATCAAGGCGCTACAACGCTTTTTGGGTTTCGCTAATTATTATTGAAGGTTCATTAAGGGGTTTTCTCAAATTGCCAAGCCATTGACTGACCTTACACGGAAAGGGGCGGATCTGCAGAACTGGTCGCAAACGGCTGTCCAGGCCTTTCTTGAGTTAAAGGACCGGTTCATGTCCGCCCCAGTCCTGGTACAGCCTGACCTCGAGGCGCCGTTTGTTGTTGAGGTGGACGCCTCAGAGGTGGGGGTGGGAGCTGTTCTCTCTCAGGGCCTTGCTACTCTGATTAATCTGCGACCATGTGCGTTCTTCTCCAAGAAATTCACTCCATCTGAGAGGAACTATGATGTGGGTAACCGTGAATTATTGGCGGTAAAGTTGGCATTCGAAGAATGGAGGCATTTTTTGGAGGGTGCTGTTCACCGTATTACTGTCATCACTGATCATAAAAACCTCGCGTATATCGAGTCCGCCAAGAGATTGATGCCTCGACAAGCGAGGTGGGCTCTTTTCTTTTCTAGATTTCATTTTTGTATTACTTTTCGGCCGGGGTCTAAAAACGTGAGGGCAGATGCACTGTCTCGGAGTTTGGACCCGGGTCACCTCCAGAGCCTCCTTCCTCCATTCTTCCACGAGGGGTGGTGGTCGCTGCCTTGTCGTCTGAGTTAGAGGCTGAGGTCAGGGAGGCCCCGTCCTCAGCGCCATTGTGACGCCCTGGGCAAGCCAGGGGTCACAGATCATCACACCACCACACCCTACATCCCAGTTAGGAACACCAAAGCTACTAAAATCCTTGTTGCCTTCCTCCAGGGGCTGATGTTCACACCAGGGGGTGGGCCAGGCGGTTGGCTCCGCCCACCGAGGAGTACACAGCCCTGGAGGCGGGAAGAACGAGTTCAGTTAAGCTAGGGGAATGAAGTAGAAAAAAGTGGTAGAGGAGCTAAATGAAAGTGAAGTAGTAGTGGAGAAAAGAAGAAAAGAGTGAAAGTGAGCGTAGAAAGCCCTGAAGTTAGTCCGGCTAAGTGCAGGACAGTGTCAGCAAGGTCAGCAACAGCGGTGATCGTCTGGTAGTGACCCGGCGGTCTGGAGCAGTATACGAAGGACAGTCAGCACCAGGGCAGGGGCCTCTCGGACCCCGGCAAGGCTAGGAGTCGCCATAATTTGCCAAATCCGTCAGTGAAGGGGACGTCGATCCCCCAACAACCAAGTCCCGACTGAAGGCAAAAGTCCAACCAGTAAGGAGGAACACCGCCACCGCCAGGGCACCAGTTCCTCAGGGCCAGCGTCTGCGGGCAAAGCAGGGCTCCTCCGGCCCATATCCAAGCCGGGGAGCGGGTTACCGGTGGGAACCCATCGCTACCAACACAGAAACACTAGGTGCAGGTCAAAGGGACATCACCGTTACCTACTGGGAGAGCAAGTGCAGCCGTCCGTGGGAACCGTCTTTCCAGCCATGTGGTTTACCGTAAAACTGTGTCAACGTCTCAGGCTGAGTGAGTACCACAGTGCCACAAGGCACAGCGCTGCCCCCGCGTCCCTGCGCCCACCAAGCCCTGCGTCTCCCACCTCCTCACTGGGCCCCGGGATCACCAACCCCTACCCACGGAGGGGCAACACAACAACTGGCTGCTCCATACCACCCTTCCCGGGATCCCCATACCGAGCAGCGGTGGTGCCAATAAATCACCACAACCGTGGGTGGCGTCACGGACAATAACCAATCCCTACACCCAAAATCCCCTTTCACTCACAGGCGAGGAGCGCCGCTAGAGTCCCCGGGATCCGGCTCATCGCTCGAGCCACCGAGCAGCAGCAGGCCGCAGCAGCCGTGGCAGCCGGACCCGAGCAGCGGTGGGAGAGCGCGGCGTCCCCTCCTCCGCCCGCGACACCATCTTCCGCTCCAGACACTAAACTGTTTGTCCCTTTGCACCTCCGGTTACGAGTACTTCAAGAGTTCCATGAGTCCGTACTTAGTGGCCATCCTGGAGTTACAGCCACTCGCAGGGCTGTCGCTCGACTGTTTTGGTGGCCGTCTCTTCACTCAGATGTTGCTCGGTTTGTGTCTGACTGTGCTACATATGCCCATGCTAAGGTATGTCGTAACCGGCCGGGGAACTGGTTCCATTACCTGTTCCTGAAAGACCATGGACCCACTTGTCCATGGATTTCATTACGGACCTCCCTGTCTCAAATGGTATGACTGTGATCTGGGTGGTGGTGGATCGTTTTAGTAAACAGGCACATTTTGTTCCCCTCTCCGGTCTACCTTCTGCTGCGACCCTTGCCAACCACTTTATTGACCAGGTGGTTCGGTTACATGGGTTGCCCTTGAATATTGTGTCTGACAGGGGGGTACAATTCATTTCTCGGTTTTGGAGGGCCTTGTGCAGGCGGTTGGGAATTGAGTTGTCCTTCTCGTCCGCCTATCATCCCGAGTCTAATGGGCAGACGGAAAGGACGAATCAGACCCTTGAGCAAATCCTGCGGTGCTTGGTTTCTGCTCAGCAGGAGGATTGGTGTACGTTTTTGCCCCTTGCGGAGTTTGCATTCAATAGCAGAGTCCATCAGTCTACGGGAACTTCTCCCTTCTTCTGTAATTACGGGTTTCACCCTCACTTCGGGACCTTCTCTAGAGTGGATTCGGGGTGTCCAGGGGCCGACTCCATCGTTCAGCATCTGGGGGAGGTGTGGAAGGAGGTACGGCGGTGCATCGTGACGGCTCAACAGTCCCAGAAACGCCAAGCGGACAAACGCCGCTCTCTGGGACCCCCCTTTCAGGTGGGGGACAAAGTGTGGCTGTCCACTTGGAATATTAGGCTCAGAATTCCGTCTGTTAAGTTGGGTCCTAAGTTTATAGGGCCCTGTGAGATCATCGAAGTGATCAACCCGGTAGCCTTTCAGTTGCAACTGCCCCAGACCTTGCGTATTCCCAATGTATTTCATACCTCCTTGCTTAAGCCATTTGTCCCTTCGGTGGTGGATTCTCAGACCCCTCCGGCTCCGATACTGGTGGACGGTGAGAAGGAGTACGAAATTCAGCGTATTATCGACTCTCGTTGGGTTCGTAGTTCCCTCCAGTATCTGATTCATTGGAAGGGTTACGGTCCGGAAGACCGGTCCTGGGTGCCGGCTCGCTCCGTGCGGGCCGATCGGTTAATTGCGGCTTTCCACCGTAAGTGTCCTGGGAAGCCTGGGGGTCCGGTGGCCCCCCTTGAGGAGGGGGTACTGTCACGATTCGCCTCCCTATCCACATGGCTAGGGGGCGGAGCCTTCTCTTGGGCCTCACTTCCGGCCCCTGGATGCCTTAAAAGCTGACACTTCCAGTGAACCAGCGCCGGCTATAAGCTTAGCTCTGCTTTGCCTGTGATTGCTGATCCTGTGAGTGATATCCTGATCTGTCTGTTCCTGCGCCCCCGTGCCCTTGTCTGTGTTCTGTCCCCTGGTCGTCCCTCCTGTCCTGTGTCCCCCCTCCTATTCCCCACTCGGTTGCTTCCTCCGGTACTGACCTTAGCCTGACTTTGACTTCGCTTCTGCTTGCTCCTCCAGTCCTGCTTCTGCCCGTACGGTGTTTGACCCAGCCTGTCTGACTATTCCTCACAAACCCTGCAGTTCTGCCTCTCAGCTGTGCTGATTAGGCAGTGCATGAGAACGCTGTGCATTTCCTTCCTGGTTCTCATTGCTCTGTGTAGTGTCGTCTGCTGCAGAGCTCTGGCACCCCTGGTGGCAGCATTACACCAGGCCCCTTTTACACATCAGTTTTTTGCCATCGGTCACAATCCATTGGCTCGACAGATTGACGGATCCGTCACAGATTGTGGAGAAACTGATCCAACGGATCTGTCACATCAGTTTTTTCAGCCCAACAGTGTTTTTATACCGCATCTGAGCATGCTCAGTTAAAAAAATGGATCTGTTGCCAGATTCTGTCATTTGACGGATTACGACGGATCCTACGCCCATAGGCTTCTATTCTACTAAACAACGGACGGAGTCGAATCCGTCGCTGTCCGTTTTTTCAATGTAGACAAAAAATGTTACTTTGTCTGTTGTCTCTGTCAGACAAACAATTTTCGACAGATCCGTCGAACGACGGATGAAACATGAGGCCATCTGTCGCACTCCGTCGCTAATACAAGTCTATGAGAAAAAAAACAATCCAGTGGCATCAGTCGCCGGATTCGTTTTTTCAAAATTCGACGGATTGTGACTATTGGCAAAAAATTGATGTGTGAAAGGGGCCTAAGCAAAAAGGTGGCCAGATCCTGAGGAGCAAATTACAAAACAATATAATCATTCTGGAATTCAGGTCAACTCGAATAATTTTGCCAAACTCAAATCAGCAGTGAATGAAATATACAAGACCAAATACAGTTTATTACCTCTTAATGGCAATTTATCAAATGCTATATTGGTCAATCAATATGGAGTCCAATCTTTTGAGCAACCAAAGACTTGAAAATTTGAGTCAAACAGAAGAGACTAGGGCAGGCTAGATGGTGAAGCCCTAACCCTCTTCACACTTTGCTGGGAATGCTGGATGCGACAAGGTATGGGATGACTTCGACCATGTGTATGGTAAGTGGGCAAAACAATCTTATGATGCACATGTAGTGGGATGTCCAGGGCCTAGTCACAACCAAATTACCTACTTGGCACTGGTGTACCACCAATAGAGGCAGGCCACGCCCCTACTATGTGGCCCGTGAGTTAGAGGGAGCCCGGTGGCGTGGTGTGTGCGCTTTGACTTTGATCTCAGCTGAGTGCCAGACTATCAGGCGGAGATTCTCTTGCTCTTTTGCTCCTCTCTCTGGCTGAATTTGCATGCGCATGACATGCCTCCTGGCTTATGTAGCTTTCCAGCCAGAGAGAGGAGCTTTGGACTAGTTGCTACTGCTCATGGGTGGCTCTTCACGGTGTTGACACTCGGCATGGAGTCAGGCAGGCACAGTCAAAAAACAGGAGTACTGCCAAAGTCTGAAGACCATAACCTGGGTCCGGTGGTGGTACTTATCCACTTACGGGACTGTAGATGCTAGAGTGTATGGGCTACTTCCAGGTATGACATAATTTCAAATATTCTAAATGCGGCCCAACATTTCCAGGTCACCGGAGCAGTACAATGTCACCGGATGTGTTTGTGGTGTGTGCATTCCACCGCAGGATCTCGATGTGTTCCACCGCAGGTCCATGTGCTGCAAAGCATCCCGGTCTGGTGAGTATGATTGCGGGGTCTGTCTTCTCTCTTCTTGGGTTCTCGGCTTTCTATAATGAAGTGTCATACAGTATCGTTAACTTTTTTAGCTGCATGGACACTTCATTATTGAACCGTGACTAGGGCTTATATTTCGGGGAAACTCCGGTACTCCGAAAAGGCTGAAAATTCCTGCTAAGGCTTATTTTCGGGGAAACACGGTAGTAACATTTTTGGAGGTTAAGTGATGAACTTGTATGGGGTATTTTTTGAGTTTTTCTACCTGTTACTTGCATTTGAATAGATAGTTACCGTGTATAGCTTATTAAATACCGGCACTTAACAGCACTAGGCTTCCCAAATGCTTTAGACCGCATTTTTAGACTTTGAATTAGGATAGAAAGTGAAACAGCTGAAAGCGTCCGGATTTCTAAAATGAAAACAAAACCTCCAACTGCAACTTTTTTAGTTGATTTTCAGGTATTTCAGAGTTTAGCATTAAAATAAATATTTACAAGGACGACGGAAGTTTCACTTAAAGGAATGCAATCATCATATTTTGGGAGTAAAGTGATACCTCCGGCTATTTGTCAAATAAAAAGAGTTATGTGTATTTTTATGGGGTAGAAGTTAACCAGGTACAGATGTTTCCGTCCTTCTCTTTACAGGTGGCTTCTCGAATCTCAAGAACAGTGGTGGAATGAGATAACCAAGAGCGCAGTTCAAAAAAATCTGTAGCGATATGTTTATGTTATATGGGTCTACATGGGGTTGCCCAATAGTTGAGACGTGAATTTCGGCATGTTGTGGGTTTTGGGTAAGACGTCACATAGTGATAACTCCGAGTACAGAAGATATATGAACAATACCGCCTAAAGGCCGCTTTACACGCTGCGACATTGCTCAAGCGATCTCGTTGGGGTCACGGAATTTGTGACGCACATCCGGTCGCATTAGCGATGCTGTTGCGTGTGACACCTTTGAGCGATTTTGCATCGTTGCAAAAACGTGCAAAATCGCTCATCGGTGACATGGGGATCCATTCTCTAATATCGTTGCTGCTGCAGTAACGATGTTGTTCCTCGTTCCTGTGGCAGCACACATCGCTCCGTGTGACACCGCAGGAATGAGGAACCTCTCCTTACCAGCCTCCCGCTCGCAATGCGGAAGGAAGAAGGTGGGTAGGATGTTCGTCCCGCTTATCTCCGCCCCTCCGCTTCTATTGGGCGGTGGTTCAGTGACGCAGCTGTGACGTCGCTGTGATGCTGAACGAACCGTCCACTTAGAAAGGAGGCGCTTCACCGGTCACAGCGACGTCGCTAGGCAGGTAAGTAGTGTGACGGGTCTGGGCGATGTTATGCGCCACGGGCAGCGATTTGCCCATGTCGCACAATCGATGGGAGCGGGTACCCACGCTAGCGATATCGGTCACGATAACGCAGCGTGTAAAGCGACCTTTACTGTTACTAAACAAAACCTATATCAATAATACCACTATACTGTATAAGGACAAATCGTATTGGCTGACTAGAACCATATTATCATGATATAATGAGCAAAGAATGGTAGATACCAGTTATATCGTCACTATGTGACTGTGGTATATCGAGGGACAAGGGGCTTCCTTGCTGTCCATCAGGCTAGAGCACCCTAGACTATCCCTGTCCTATGGATTACCCCTGATAGTGGAGATGCCAGAGTCTCATGCCTTACTACACTCTTTAGTAAAGCTGATCTGTTACCTCCTCCCCCCAGGGAAAGAAGGGGAAAGAGTGTGATAAAATCATAGAAAAGACAGACAAGGTTAACTGAAACACACTGGAAATTCTTAGGAATAAACAGTAAGAAACTAAAGAGAAAAGCAAGAGACGTAAGGCAGCAACAAAAGGACAACAAGGGTTAACACCACAACTGCACATAGCAATAATAACACAACCAACAGGAAGCCCGGAAAAATCCACCTCTTTAGGCCAGTATAGTCAAGCTATAGCTGGCACTAATGGACGAGTCTAGCCAACATATATAGGAGGGGAGTGAATATGACAGGCTCTCCCATAGCAAGTGACTAAGGAAGCTTAACAAGCAGCCCAGCAGACAGTAACTCTTGCTAGCCTGCCTATAAACTACAGGTCTGTGAGTTGATGCCCTTGTCACCCTACTCTAGTCACAGATGTCAGAGAAGTCAGTAGGCAGAGTGCAACAATCTGATGTTTTCCCAGATCCTGATTCCACCATGACTCTCGGTGATGTTTGCATACACCTCCTTATGAGATATACTCAGCCATTTTGTAGACTTCCTAAGTGTATTTAACAGCAATAATACAGATAAATCCAGTAACTCTCAGAATAAATTATGTTTGATGGCAATTTTTCATTCTCTCTTTTCTTCTTAATCCAGCCCAGACAGCCATTACAACTTCTTCCATCCATGTCTCATCTCTGCAGATTTGTAATGCACAGACATATTTGGTTCTTCCATTTTCCAGCATCCCATACCCTATAGTGCTATAACCAACCACAGTGCCTCAGATATTAATTTTGCCCCTCCTTGGTGTGAGACGGAGGAGGGGGCTGCAAGTGGAGAAAATGTTTAGTGACAGAAAGTGAGAATGGGAAAGAATAGACTCAAAATATGCAGGTAAGACAGTTTGAGTTTCACTGTCATACTGTATATATCTTTTTTCTTTTTCCAGCTCTTCTGTATTCTGCGTGTGTATAGAAGGTTCATCTGACTTGCAGTATGAAGCGATATTGAAATAGATACATACATTATCCTTGGAGAAAACAGTTTTATCCTGACACATCTTGCTCAGAAAATGAAAGGATTGTATGATGATGAATAAGGCATCACATATTAACCCATCTGAATGATTCCTATACGGGTGTGTGGTCTGTTCCAGATATAATGTCTATTGATCACATGAACTAAGCAATTCTACAAAGTAAAATTAAGAACACCAAAAATCAGCCTAGGTATAGTATGAATGAACTGGGAATTATATATAGTAAGGTAGTCTCCAGACATAAGGAAAAAATACCACCACCCAATTTTTCATACATAAAAATGGATACTCTGATCTGTATCAATACAGGCAACCAATTCACAAGAAGATCAGATAACAAGATTTCATATAAAAAATTACTTTATTTGTCAAAAATGGGTTAAAATGAACAAGTGGAGTATAATAGCAGAGAGGATACACATGATAGGCATACCAAAACAGCTGGGAGCAAACAAGTGTGCAGTAAAAAAGAACCATAGAATAGCCTTATAAGGAAGTATATGGGACGCCAGGCAGAAACAAAGGATATACCCAGGCACAATCCCAGATCAACAAAGTACAAAAGGCATCATATCAGTGGCAATCAGTTATAGATCAATAAGCACACATACTCACAGCAGGTAATGGCGCCAAGTCCCATCCGACGCGCGTTTCAGCGTCAGCCTTCGTCAGGGAGGGGGGCGTCGGACGAAGGCTGACGCTGAAACGCGCGTCGGATGGGACTTGGCGCCATTACCTGCTGTGAGTATGTGTGCTTATTGATCTATAACTGATTGCCACTGATATGATGCCTTTTGTACTTTGTTGATCTGGGATTGTGCCTGGGTATATCCTTTGTTTCTGCCTGGCGTCCCATATACTTCCTTATAAGGCTATTCTATGGTTCTTTTTTACTGCACGCTTGTTTGCTCCCAGCTGTTTTGGTATGCCTATCATGTGTATCCTCTCTGCTATTATACTCCACTTGTTCATTTTAACCCATTTTTGACAAATAAAGTAATTTTTTAAAGTAAAATTAAGCATAATTACTGTGTAATAAACAATACCGCTATACAATGCCTTACTGAACTGGAACGCTCACGCAGTAATTCCACTGGGAATATGGAATCCGACATGGTCTTTTGGAGAGGTAGCGTCAAACCACTAGATAAAAACATATACAATCCTCAACATTGGAATTTTATCAAGAAGAAGGAAAAGTCATGAAATTCTGGAATTCACAGGATGGATAGACATGTTAATGATATGTGTGGCATCCCTGAAGAGGCTCAGCATCCCTAAGGTGCTACATTGGTTGGTGAGGTACTTGTAGTTACCCTCACCGGCAGGTTTAGCAGGTAGCTAAAACTGAAGTCTGCTCTAGGGACCTGTTCCCCGTACGTGCCTAGTCACCGGCAGTCCCCCTACTCAACTGACTCTCTCTGTCTTTTTGACTGACTGACCACGTGACCATTCTCCCCCGCCAACTGTCACTACACCGCGCAGGGTCTGACTAGTGGCCGCGCGCGTATCCCTTAGCAACCGCCGCTCACCACTGCCAGACTGGTTCGCTCCCCTCCCTTCCTGACAACCTCTGCCCTTTAGCTCCCAGCCTCTCCAATACACCCCTTCCCTTGACAAGAATTGAAGGCCAGACTCCTCCAGGGACTGCCCAAGGGTCCCATCTAATGGTGTTGGGGAACTAGTTGCTATGTGTCTGTGCGTACACACCTTGTTCCGGCCCTTAGGATTACCTGGAGGTACTGTCCCAGCATGGGTGCAGTACTCAGTGGTGCTTGACCGGGTCAGGGGCACCACATATGCAAATACTGAAAAAATAACAGCAAAATTTTCAAAACATCTCAATTTATTCAGTATGGAGTATGAACACAAATCCCTAAATCTACAGCCTCGGTTGGTATCAATTGTTGTCCGAGGAATGTTCTTCCTTGGTGAATGCAATTGGGAAAATCATCAAGATCCACTGCTGGCAGCTCCTTTTGCAATATGTAAATGTTGAAATAATGGAAGCAAAATTTTCAAAACATCTCAATTTATTCAGCATGGAGTATGAGCACAAATCCCCAAACCTACAGCCTTGGCTGGTATCAATTGTTGTCTGAGGAATATTCTTCCGCGGTGAATGCAATTAGGAAAATCATCAAGATCCACTGCTGACAGCTCCTTTTGCATTTTTCGCCTAGAAATGTCCCAGATGTGCTTGATGAGAGACAAGTCCGGGGACGCTATACAGGTTGCTAACAGTAGCACAAGCAATGGCTCTCAGAACTTCCAGCTACGAGTAGTCCCTGAAGGATGTGCAAGGAACTCCTGGGCTGCTTGTAGCTTGAATGTATAGTAGGCAGTATAAAAGCACAGACTTGGAATGCAGCAGCCATTCTGTGGTGAATCTACCTAGTGAGAGGACATCACATCTTAGCCTTAGGGGCACTTTGTACGCTGCGACATCGCAGGCCGATGCTGCGATGCCAAGCGCGATAGTCCCCGCCCCCGTCGCAGCGGCGATATCCTTGTGATAACTGCCGTAGCGAACATTATCGCTACGGCAGCTTCACATGGACTCACCTGTCCTGCGACCGTCGCTCTGGCCGGCGACCCGCCTCCTTATTAAGAGGGCGGGTCGTATGGCGTCACTGCGACGTCACACGGCAGGCGGCCAATAGGAGCGGAGGGGCGGAGATGAGTGGGATGTAAACATCCCGCCCACCTCCTTCCTTCCGCATGTCCTACGGAAGCCGCAGTGACGCCGGTAGGAGATGTTCCTCGCTCCTGCGGCTTCACGCACAGCGATGGGTGGTGCCGCAGGAACGAGGAACAACATCGGACCGTCGCGTCAGCGTAATTATGGATTACGCCGACGCTGCACCGCTGATACGATTACGACGCTTTTGCTCTCGTTAATCGTATCATCTAGGCTTTACACACTACGATGTCGCATGCGATGCCGGAAGGACGTCATTTTCAATTTGACCCCACCGACATCACACCTGCGATGTCGTAGTGTGCAAAGCCCGCCTTAGAGATAAGGAGAAAAAGACATAAAACATTTAATAGTATTAAAGTATGTGACAGAACAGCCATGAACAACATTTTCCATCTATTTACCCATAGCCAAATATGTTCAGGTCAGTTGGATATTACTAAGGCTGTGTCAGCATTAAAGAGATTGAAAGAGATTCAATACAGTCCTAGGAGACTTCTGAGTTTTATGCATATCTTTCAGTACAATTGAAGAACTTTTATTTAAATCAAATTGATTCTTGGCAAATTACAAAAAATTTAAGAAAATATGGGAAAGCTTGCTAATGCGATTTCAAAATTATTTTGCTCATTTCTAGTTCAAATGCATACTTGCCAACTTTCTCGGAATGCAAAAAAGGTTCCCAAGAATAAGGAAGACCTCATGGAGGACATGGCAGATCACCTGAGCAAGGAGCACTTTCTACAGTGTCAGAACCATCAGAGACATTTGAAAAATATGGCAAAGCAGAGAGCCATCGGCTCTTTGCTCTACCACATACCTGTACTGGCAGCCAGGGACCACAGACTTAAAATGCTTAACCTAAACCAACTAAGGCAAACCGCCCACTAAGCAGGATTCCGAGGTACCCTGAAACCCTTTAACCCCTATACAGGGATATTGATTTACTGCAAGATCCAGGAGTTCACTGCCTATGGAAAGACTGCAGTCTGCAGACAGGGGATAGTCGCTAGGCAGGGTCAAAACCAGAAAGTTAGCAAGGTATAAAATTGGAAGGCAGGAGGAATGTCCAGAAAACTGGCCCAGGTCAAAACCAAGGTGTCAGGCAAGGTACAGAATCAGCAGGCAGGGGGAATGTCAGGAAAACAGGCCAAGGTCAAAATCAAGATGTTAGGTGAGGCATAGAATCAGCAGGCAGGTGGAACATCAGGAACACAGCACAAGGTCAAAATCAAGATGTTAGGTGAGGCATAGAATCAGCAGGCAGGAGGATTGTCCAGAATACAGGCTGAAGTCAAAATCAAGATGTCAGGCGAGGCACTGATTCAGCAGGCAGGAAGATTGTCCAGAAAAAAGGCTGATGTCAAAATCAAGATGTCAGGTGAGGCATTGAATCAGCAGGCAGGAGGAACATCAGGAAAACAGCCCGAGGTCAAACAGGGGACAAAACAGCAAGGTGTGCATGGTACCAGTAAAGGGTGTAGCTCTAGCAAAACAGAGGACTATATCTGGCAAAGAACTGAAAACCACTGAAGATATAAAAAGGGTGTGGTGCCTTCCAATTGGCTTCAGTGGGAGTTCATAGCTTCAGCTGGAAGGCATAAACCCCTACAGTCAGCCAGTGATACTGCAAGTCCCAGCCAGACCAAGCTTGGTGTATGGGCAGTGACTCCTCCCCTATCACCAGCACCACCTGCAGTGGGAATACGATGGAGACTGGTGATCGGGGCAGAAGTCGCAGGAGCAGACTCTGGTGGAGATGTGACAATAGCTTCTGTCTGTGGCCTGATGGAAATCCACAGAGCTCAGATGAGTCAGATGGGAAAAAAAATGACCTGATGGAGGGGTAAGAACAACTCAATACAATTTTGTAACCATCTGGTCTCCTTGTTTCCTCTGGACCCATCAGCTTTGGTGAACACTCCGATGCTTGTCATGGAAGCAGAGTTATGCAAGTTTAAGTTTATTTTTGTTTTTTTATTGGCTTAAATAGGATGAGAGAGTGATATAGGGGGGAAATTAATGTGTGGGCACAATGGGGTATATTACTGTACAAGGGCACAAATGGGGGTTATTTCCCCGTGGGCACAAATAGAAGATATTAGCATTTTTTGGCACAAATGGGGTGCATTAATATGTGGAAGCAGCAATGCGGACAATACTGTGTGGGGGTCACTTATTGTGTTATGGCTTAAAGGGCATTTTTCCAAGCTGAGGCACAAAAGTGGCACTATTATCGTGTGCCAAGACCTCTGAGTTGCTACTCACATTTGGTCTTGCTGGCCACCTGTCGAGGGCTATCTCCTGGATTCTCCTCCATGTCCTTGGACTTTGTTCATACTATTCATCTGTTGTCCGTTGCATACCTCTGAATGCTGCTCCAGAATAGCTGTGTCCTCTCTACGTCTGTCCTCTTTGGCTCACAAGTGCGCCAATTCCTCTGAGTCTTTTTGCCATCATTACCAATGTCTTGGGTTGGTGGGCCCACCCTGATCTGCAGCTTCAAGAATTCACCTCCCCAGGTGAGCCTAACACATGGGAATCAATAATACCTAAAAAACAAGCAACACCAATAAGTCAACACATTTTTTGGGTCCTTGCTCTTATATCACAGTTATGTAAAAAAAAATGCCTTGTCGGTAAAACATCTAATATATTAAGCTGAGTGTATGTATGTGTATGTATATGTACGTGTGTGTGTATGTAACTGTGTGTATGTGTTTGTGTGTGTATGTGTTTGTGTGTATATCTGCTAAAGGAATCCGCACTGTCACATTTACAATCACGTAATTTTACACAGCCGCCTCATTTTACTCAGGGAACGTCATAGACTATGTTTTGAGATACAAATTTAACTCCGCGCTTTACAGTTATTCGCCAAAAACCTGCTTACATTAAATTGAATGGAGCTGGGAGCTACAGATCATTAATAGGAGCTGTGATTGGTTGCTATAGGCAACAAAGGACAATATTAGTATAAGAAGTTTATGTGTGAGGTAATATGATATCAGTGGAAAGACGGATACAGAGAGAGAAAGACAGATAAGCAGGCAGACGGGGAAAGAGACAGACATATATATATAGAGAGAGAGGCAGACAGACAGAGATAGATATAGAGAGACAGAGAGAGACAAAGAGAGAAACAGACAGACAGAGACAGACAGAAACACAGACAGAGAGGGAGACAGACAGACAGAGAGAGACATTGAGAGACAGAGACACAGAGAGACAGACAGACAGAGAGAGACATAGAGAGAGAGAGTGAGAGGGACAGACAGAGAATGATATTCAGAGAGACAGACAGAGAGAGACAGACACAGAGAGACATAGAGAGACAGACAGAGACAAAGAGAGAGACAGACAGAGACAGACAGAAAGACAGACAGAGAGGGAGACAGAAAGAGAGAGACATAAGAAACAGAGAGAGAGACAGACAGAGACAGACAGACAGTGAGAGACATAGACGGAGAGAGACAAAGAGAGACAGAGACAGACAGACAAAGAGACAGACAGAGAGAAAAATAGAGAGGCAGAATTCGAGGGAGACAAAGAGAGAGCCAAAAGTGACATAGAGAGGGAGACAGAGGCAGAGAGAGTCAGTTAAAGAAACAGAGAGCTAGAGAGACAGACAGAGGCAGACAGAGAGAAACAGAGACAAGCAGAGAGACAGAGAGAGACAGATAGAGACAGAGACAGAGAAACAGACAGAGAGAGACAGACAGACTGGGAGATAGAGAGACAGAGAAACAGAGAGTTAGAAAGTGAGACAGAGAGAGAGAAAGACAAAGACAGGAACAGAGAGAGATAGAGTGGGCGAGAGGGAGAGACAGTTACTATCCCAGGCAACGCCTGGTACTACAGCTAGTAAATAAATAAAACAAAAAAGATATATAAATATTTTCCTTTTTAATCTTTCTAGAACCCCTCCAATGACTCAATGATTATTCCTGTCCTGTTTTTTTGCAGAAACACATTTGCTGTTTAATTTTATCCATGTAATAAAAATTCACTCTTGGAAAAAAAAAAAAAAAAAGAAAAATAATAAGACACAAAAATCCTCCAGTTTGTGATGTCTGTTTGGTATATTACAATTCTCAAGATTCCTTCCCGTTTGCCTGGAGCGCGATTTAAAGGATTTTAATATAATTTAGTTGTGTTTAGAATCTCCATCACGGCAGCCCTAGTTTTACTGATTTATTGTGTGAATTTTCTCTTGAATTTTTACGTGACTCTTGATCTCCCCCGAGGGGCTTCTTCAGTTCTGATTGGCTAATGCAAATTTCCAGTGGAGATTAAGCATAAATGAGCTTGAAATTGATTTATTATAATGAGTGAAATTGAGGTCTAAGGTCTTCCTTTTCTTTTTTAGAAACCAAAGCTGGCGAATGACAGCAATATTTTGCTGTTACGGGAAGAACAATGTAAGTAAATGTAAATGAGTTGATAGCGTTTCATGTCTCGAGAAGCAGACAAGTTGCTCGGGAAAATTTCTGAAAGGTAGAAGAATATAGTCTCTATAATCAGAGGATTTCAGGGTATTTGCATCATCTCTAATTCCTGTGATTTAATTTTCGGTTCATTCATCTTATAAGGTCAACCTCATTGTAAGACAACTCATCTCCTAATTATCCTATGTATTCGTGCCGCTATTTCAAAGCAATCATCAAACCGGCTAACTGACTGTCGAAGAAAAGGAAACTGATTGCTAAAAGCCTTAAGTTTGTTCAGATCGCAACCGCAAATTACTTTAGGTTTACGTCTATATTATTCAACACCAAAGGAAGACCGAACCCAAGACGTATGTGTCGCATTGTTACCCTTTTGGTCAGCAAAATACAATAAAAAAACTTTTTTGGAAACTGCTTTTGTTTTTAACCATTTCCAAAAAGTTACTAAAGGGTCTGTTGGATTTAAAAAAAACTCCAAACATTTAATTATTAACCCATTAAAAAGAATCTGTCTTTTGCTATGTAATCTGAGAGCAGAAATGATGTAGCGGTAGAGACCCTGATTCCAGCGATGTTTTGAATCTTCATTTTCTGTTCATAGATATGGCAGTGACAGTGGCATAACTAGTGTTTGATGGGTCTCAGTGGAAAGTTTGGACCTTACACCGACACTCGGGATACAGGATTATGACGCCGACACTCAAGGTACAGAATAATGATGCTGACACTCGGGGTACAGGATAGTGTAGCTGACACTTGGTTCTTTCCCTCAGCACCGAGCTTTCCCATGATCTGAAATCCCTCTATCAGCACCCAGCTTTCCTATGTTCTGATGTCCATCTTGTCCTCAGCACCCAGCTTTCCCATGATCTGAAATCCCTCTTTCTATCAGCACCCAGCTTTCCTATGTTCTGATATCCATCTTGTCCTCAGCACCCAGCTTTCCTATGTTCTGATATCCATCTTGTCCTCAGCACCCAGCTTCTCCATGCTATGCTATACATCTTGTCCTCAGCACCCAGCTTCCCCATGCTCTGCTATACATCTTGTTGTCAGCACCAAGCTTCCCCATGCTCTGCTATACATCTTTCCCTTAGCACCCAGCTTTCCTATGTTTTGATATCCATCTTCTCCTCAGCACCCAGCTTTCCCATGATCTGAAATCCTTCTTTTTATCAGCACCCAGCTTTCCTATGTTCTGATATCCATCTTGTCCTCAGCACCCAGCTTTCCTATGTTCTGATATCCATCTTGTCCTCAGCACCCAGCTTCTCCATGCTATGCTATACATCTTGTCCTCAGCACCCAGCTTCCCCATGCTCTGCTATACATCTTGTTCTCAGCACCCAGCTTCCCCATGCTATGCTATACATCTTGTCCTCAGCACCAAGCTTCCCCATGCTCTGCTATACATCATTCCCTTAGAATGCAGATTTCCTATGCTCTGAAAAATCTTTCCGTCAGAGCACAAACCTTCACACTGCATAATTGCTTGCCTACAGTATAATGGCCCTCCATAAATTATAAAGGCTCCCTCATAGCGTTCCAAATAATATAATGGCCCCCACATAGCCTTCCATATAGCACAATGGGTGTCACAAAATCCTTCATATATTAAAATGCACCCCCATAGTCCTCCATGTGTTATAATGCACTTCCCATAGTCCTCCATGTATACAGTAGCCCTCATAGTCCTCCAGTTATTATAATGCACCTCCCATAGTCATTATATTATTATAATCCCCATAGTCCTCCATATATTATACTGAACCCTATAGTCCTCCATATATTATAATGCACCCCATAGCCCTCCATGTGTTACTGTATAATACACTCCCCATAGTCCTCCATATATTATAATGCAGCCCCCATAGTCCTTCATATTGTAGTATGCAGCCACCATACCATGTAATGCAACCCCTATAGTCCTCCATGTATTATAATGAATCCCCATAGTCCATGTATAAGTTAACCATCATAGTCCTTCATATATTATAATGCAGCCCTCATAGTCCTCCATATATTACAATGCAGCCCCCATAGTCCTCCATATATTACAATGCAGCCCCCATAGTCCTGCATGTATTCTAATGTATGCTCACAGTCCTCCATGTATTACTGTATATTGCACCCCCATAGTCCATGTATAAAATATCCCTCACAGTCCTTCATATTGTATTATGCAGCCCTACATTCCTCTGGTTAGCGTTGAATCACTGACCTGTCCTTGTTCCCCCACTGCTCTGGTCAGGGCATCCTGCATGTCTCAGCACAGTGGGGTGCAGTAGTGATGTCATCATGCTCCGCTGCGCTGAGATATCGGGAGTAGGCACAAGGGGAGAATGCTGAAGCATGGAGCAGAGCGCTCCACTCCCTCTCTCATAATTGCTTTGTGTGATGACGGGTGAGAGCCCACAAGCGAGGGGTGCTGCTGCTGGCCCTGTGCCCCCCTGACTCACAGGCCCCATAGCCATTGGTGGTATGCCACTGAACAGTGTAGCTTTTCTCTCACTGAGAGAAGCCACCTGCTTCTCTGCAGGGCAGGCACTAGGCCCCTAACCCTGCCTGGCCCGGTCACAGATGCAATGTCTGCAACCATGATCGTTATGCCTCTGGGCAGTGCGCAGAATGCTGAGTTGTTTATAACCCTGCCCACACCACTGATTGGCAGCTTTCTGTGTACATTCTACATTAGTAACAAGCTGCCAATCAGTGGTGAGGGCTGGGTTACACAGATTAGCTGGACTGCCTGGCACACGATACCTAGTCCTGAAGTGATGATCTCTTGCTGATAAAACACTGATTGTTTTGAAACTACAGCAAGATGCTGAGCAAGTAACACATCCTTGGAATCAGGCTCCCTGCCCCTATATTGTAGCAAATACCTGCTGACAGATTCCCTGTATTTAGTGTGTATAAAATTAGATAATTGGAAGTGCCCGGTTTACATTTCTACTGCTTTCTTTTACTTTTTATTCCCAATACAGGTTATAAATTAGACATAAAAACAACACTGCAATGTTTCCATTGACTGAAAGTCAGATATGGAAACAGTCACCTTTAGGCAAAATGAGGACAGGACTTTTTATCCTAGGCAGTGTCAAGTGCTCAGTGTCCACGTTTGGTATCATCATGCAAAAAAAAAGGATATATGCAACTTTACTTTGTCATCACAAATTTGATTTTTTTTATATAGATTTCATTTTGGATTTCAATTAAAAACAGAAAATAGAGTGACCAAAGAAAATTCTAAATCCATGTTGATGTGCATTAGGGTGTGCAAAAATGCAAACAACAAAAAAAGATAATAATAATAATAATAATAAAAAACAAAACAACATCGATAACAACAGCAACAATAACTACAGCAGCAGCAACAAGAACAATAACAATAAGAATAACATTCATAATAATCTAATATATAAAGCTGAATGTGTGTATGTGTGTGTGTATGTATGTATGTCCGGGATTGGCATCTGCACTGTCGCAGCTACAGCCACAAAATGTTGCACACTCACACTTCTGGACCCCGAGAGCATCATAGGCTATGTTTCGAGGGGAAATGTTAACCCCACGCTTTACAGTTATTCGCCAAAAAACCTGCCTCCATTAAAGCGAATGGAGCTGGGAGCCACAGTGCAGCCAGAACTTCAGAAGAATGCGCAGCCACGCCCTTATATGGAATGTTGGCGTGTCACAATGCAGCCAGGGAAAGAGACAGACACAGACAGATAAAGAGGCAGACACAGACAGGGTAAGAAACAGACATAAACAGGGTAAGAGACAGACACAAAGAGACAGACAGACAAAGAGACAGACTGACAGGAAAAGAGACAGACAGGGAAAGAAAGGGAAACAGAGAGACAGGTTAAGAGACTGACACAGACAGGTAAAGAGACAGACACAGACAAAGAGACAGAGACAGACACAGGGAAACAGACAGGGAAAGAAAGGGAAATAGACAGACAGGGTAAGAGACAGACAAAGAGACAGACACAGGGAAAGAGACAGAGGGAAAGAGACAGACAGGGAAAGAGAGGGAAAGAGACAGAGAGGGAAAGAGACAGACAGGGAAAGTGACAGAGATAGATAGACTATTTTGTTAACAGCAGTTATTAACCCGGGCGAAGCTGGGTAGTACAGCTAGTAATAATAATAATAACAACAACAACACTAACACAACTATGACAACATCAACAACTACAGCAGCAACAAGAACAACAGTAGTAATAACAATAAGACCATAAAAACAACAACGATGATAATAATACTAATAATAAACAAAAATAACAACATCTATACCATCAACAACAACTTTAGCAGCAGCAACAAGAACAACCAATAATAACAAAACAAAAACAACGATAATAAAGAAAAATAACATCAATAGCAGCAGCAACAAGAACAATAGTAATGACAATAATAGTATAACAAAAATAACAACGATAATAATAAACAAAAAGAACATCTATAACAAAAGCAACAACTACAGCAGCAGCAGCAACAACAATAATAACAATAACAATGATAATAATAATAACAACACCAACACTATAACAACTATATCAGCATGAACAACTACAGCATCAACAATAACAACAACAAAAGTAATAACAATTATAACATGACAACGGTAATATTAATAATAAACAAAAGGAGCAACATCTATAATATAAAAAACAACTACAGCAGCAGCATCAAGAACAACAAACAATAATAACAAAACAAAACAAAAACAACAATAATAAAGAAAAAGAACAACATCAACAACAGCAGCAGCAGCAACAAGAACAATAGTAATAATTAATAATAATATAACAAAAATAACGATAATGTGACGCTTCTGGACTATCAGGTCATCACAGGGTACTGCACGCTCTTTCTCTTCAGTGCAGTATTCAAATCCCTCATGGTTCTGGGTCTCCATCTTGCAGTGTTGCCTCCGACAGCAAATCAAATCCTAGATACACCCTGCACCACACCCACCAGGCACACCAGTGGGCAGCTTGAGCGGAATAGGGTCGCCCACCTAGGGGTCAGAAAAGGGGAGGTGAGGAGTGATGAGTAGTGTAGTGGAGTAGTAAGGTGAAGGATGTGAAGTGAGAGGATGCTGGGAGTTGGAGCTCCCAGAGGAGAATTCTAGTTCGCAGATGGTGGTCTGGACCTAGAGCAGTCGGATTCCCGGTCGCAGGGGATTGAGGCTAGGTGCCTGGGTCTGTTAAAGAGGACGGTCAGCAGCCTGGTACTATCACCGGTCCGGGAGCGAAGGCACGGCGGGGTACACGGACCCTAGGTCGGGGAGAATCTTCAGGCAACCTGGCAATTAACTTGCGGAGAACGGAGCCTTTATGTACTGTTCCCACTAGCTCCAGAATCGGGGCACTAGCACAACGAGGGGGATAGGGCTTTCCATACAAGCAGCCCACTAAAATCCCAAGCGTGAGCCCTGAGAGCAGGCTCCCACACCTAGCCATAGTGGGGAGCAGGGCCCAGCAAGTTCCAGACTACTGGGCCACTACGGTGAATTTAAACTTTGTGTCAGGAGGCAGGTCATGGATCACCAGGCAGCACTGCAGGGGACGGGACCCGGACGAGCTCCACTTTGAGAGGCAGCGGCACCCAGAGACTTGGTTTACCCAGTTGTCAGCGTCTGCTTTTTGGCTGAGTGAGTATCTGAGTGATTTCCCCTCCACGGCACCCAGTAGCATCATCCAGAGTCCCGGGGCCTGCCCCTACCCATGGAGGGCAACGACACCTTGCTGCCCCACTGCATCACCCCGGGTACTCCAAGCGGTAGCGGCGGTACTCCCAGTTACCGCACACCACGGGTGGCGTCACGAACTATAACTCCACTGTAAATATTCCACCTTTTACTTTAGAGTGTGGCACCTAAGCCCCCGGGTCCGGAGACCCTCGAGCCACGAATGGATATTCATCACGGATCCGAGCGGTTCGATCCGCTGCTGGGGCAGCACAATAATAATAAACAAAAAGAACATCTATAACAAAAGCAACAACAGCAACTACAGCATCAGCAACCAGAACAATACTAATAACAACATCAACTGATAATAATAATAACACCAACACTAACACAACTATAACAACATTAACAACTACAGCAGCAACAAGAACAGCAATAGTAATAATAATAATAGCATAACAACAACAATGATAATAATACTAATAATAAACAAAAAGAACAACATCTATACCATCAACAACAACTACAGCAAGAACAACAAAAAATAATAACAAAACAAAACAAAAACAACGGTAATAATAAAGAAAAAGAACAACATCAACAACAACAGCAGCAGCAACAAGAACAATAGTAATAACAATAATAGCATAACAAAAATAACAACGATAATAATAAAAAAGAAAAAGAACATCTATAACAAAAGCAACAACAACAACTACAGCAGCAGTAACAATAACAACAATTGTAAAAGCAAAAATAATAATAATAATAAAAACATACTTTCTAGAAATAAAATCCTTGTAATACCTAGACTTTCTTAAAAGTTACACCAAATGTGCTTTAATTAAACAATTGTTATTCTCATCAAACATTAGTAAAATTGAAAAGTGTTTGAAAACCTTAGCATTTATTTGTCATTAAAAATCCACTCTGCTCCTAAGAAAGGAGAGATTTTTAATTGTAAATTTCTTGGCAAAAAGTGCAATACTTAGGGGTACTTTGCACGCTGCGACATCGCTAGCCGATTGTAGCGATGCCGAGTGCGATAGTCCCCGCCCCCGTCGCACATGTGATCTCTTGTGATAGCTGCCGTAGCAAACAGTATCGCTACAGCAGCTTCACACGCACTTACCTGCCCTGCGACATCGCTCTGGCCGGCGACCCGCCTCCTTCCTAAGGGGGCGGGTCGTGCGGCGTCACAGCGACGTCACACGGCAGGCGGCCAATAGAATCGGAGGGGCGGAGATGAGCGGGACGTACACATCCCACCCACCTCCGTCCTTCCTCATTGCAGGCGGGACGCAGGTAAGGCGATGTTCCTCGCTCCTGCGGCTTCATACACGGTGATATGTGCTGCCGCAGGAACGAGGAACAACATCGTACCTGTCGCTGCAGCAAAATTATGGAAATGACCGACACTACACAGATCACCGATTTACGACGCTTTTGCGATCGTTTATCAGCACATCTAGCCTTTACATGTTGCTGCGTCGTTACCGGCGCCGGATGTGCGTCACTTTCGATTTGACCCCGACGAGATCGCAGTAGCGATGTCGCAACGTGCAAAGTACCCCCTACTTTCTGTTTTGAAGAGGATCAGATTGTCCTTCGTTCTTCTGATGGTTTTCAGGCAAAGGAAACGAAAACCCCCCAGATGTAACATTTAGGCGAAACGGGGCATACAAGCAACAAATAGTCCATTTTACACAGATGTTAACATAGACATAGTTGTGCGAATGTAGTCTTTGGCTATATCAGTGAAAAATATCTATTTGTTTGAACACATTGCCGTAACATGAGGCAGACGGCGTTCTGCCAGTCTGCGAAACTCTTCAATTATTTGCTAGACGCGTATTTTATGTCTGTACGCTTTTTATAGACACTAGTCAAATACCATGTTATTATGTGATTACTTAAAATCTCAACAACATAAAATGTGTTAGGTTGGATGGCTGCTCATAATTTGACTTCACTTTGTACAGATCCCAGTGGATGTAACGGAGGCAGATCTTCATTTTAAATCAAAGTGCCAAGTCGGGCTGATTTGGCACATACTGCTATATAATAGGGAAGTATAAAAATACCCAGTGTGGCAGCAATTACACCTGACTTCCAATAATCATTTTATAGTTTGTGTCTAGCTATTATTTTTTTTTTGTTGTTACTTTTAACAGACTTGTCAGTGAAAGATGCATCATTAAAATGATGATGTTTTATGTGCATGCCAGGAAGACGTACTGGGATTTCATAGTTGCGTTAGTGTATATCAATCATAGATGATAAGCCAAAAGTATAAAACAATCATGTCAAGGAAGTTGATTGGGAGCGGATTCTCTAATTATTTGTTTTGAGGCCACATTCAGCTCCGATACATTTTACAACGCTATTGCAGTGTAAGGGGTTAAAGGGGGGGAGGGAAACCTTGTCTCGAGGGAAGGGGGAAAATATTGACCCCTGATGAAACTTACCACTGGCCCACAGCTTCCCTCTCATCCCTAGATAGGTTCCGCACCTCTGCGCCGATCAGGATACCTAGGCCCTGGCTGACCCTGAAATAGGCCCTTGGTAGTGACCAGACAGGATAAGCACTAGGGATGATCGAATACCTCAAATATTCGGCTTCGCGAATATTTTCCAAATAACTCGTCGCTATTCGACTATTCGCGAATATTTGATGCACAATGTAAGTCTATGGGAAACTCGAATAACAACTATTCGGGCTTCCATAACACATCGAATATTCGCATAGCGGTGACCTATTCGTCGAATATTCGCGAAGCCAAATATTTGAGGTATTCAATCATCCCTAATGAGCACTAGTCAACCCCACTAAGACCTAAAGAACACACAGGGAAAAAAACAGGAATGCAAACTGGCAACTTATTTACAAGATGACTTTGGGAGAATAACAGGAACATACAACATGTTATGAAAATTTCAAGCTGACTGCTTGCATTCTGAACAGCATAGGAGTAAACTCTATCACCAGCAACAAACCAAGGGGAAATGTAGGCATGTATAGACACAGGGAATGGGGATAAGGATTTGCAGCTGAACTGCCAAGATATCAGCAGGGTCCAAAAGGGAAAGCATTAACCCCAATAAGGAAGACTGGCCCTAACCGCAGACTAAACAATGGCAACTCGGACCTTTGCTGCCTGATTGGCAGCACCTACTTCCTAGCTGCCAAAAGAAGATAGTGCAGAGTGAAGAACAAAAACAGCAAAGAGATAATTCCCAGCTATCTTACACTGACTTGCATATACTAACACTAGACGGGGTAAAGGAATATTTATCCCCACCCAAAAAGTGATTGGATAGACAAGTGGAGAAATAACCTAAACAGCTAAAGCATGGATAACGAATAATAAAACAGAGCAAAAAGGTGAATCTGCTGTGGCTCAGTGGACAGATAAGCGGACAACAAAGCACAGGATCACCAGTAGAGATGAGCGGTGTTCGAATCGAACTGTTCGCCAATCTCAAATTCGACTAGTTCTAGGTGATGTTCGAGTCGTTCAATGAACGCGAGCAATTAGCTTCAAGTTCGACAGTTCGAGGTTATGTTCGATAATGGTTCGATCACCAAAAGCGTACCTGGCTTTTTACAGTAATACTGTCATTCAATGTTAATACAGTGGTACCTTGGTTAACGAGAACAATCCGTTCTGGGAGTGTGCTTGTTAACAATGTTACTCGTTCAGCAAAGCAAGATTCATAGGAAATCATTTCAATGCAGACAATTCGTTCCGCAACTTGTTAAATGTCCCATCCTGGTCCCCTATTGTGCCATTCCAGACATGCACAAACACATACAAACACGTCAAACACACACAAACATACACAAACATACACGCACACACACATATTATGCTCACCTTACCTTCCATTCCATCGCCGGCCTCCTGGGATTTGCAGTTCGCCGGTACAAAATGTGTATCGGGTAACCATCGCGACCGATTCCGGAGCTTCCGCTGCCAGAGCGCTGATGTCAAAGGCAGAAGCTGCTTGCCTCTGATTGGCCAGCGCACTGCCTTTGAGTAGCGTCTGACAGAGGAAGTTCCTCCCTTGTCGTGATGGTTACCCGATACACATGCTGTAGCGGCGAACTACGTGTCGGGTGACCATCGTGATGAGGGAGGAACTTCCTCTGTCAGATGCTACTAAAAGGCAGTGCGCTGGCCAATCAGAGGCAAGTGACTCCTGCCTTTGACGTCAGCACGCTGGGAGTGGAAGCGATGGAATGGAAGGTAAGGTGAGCATAGTATGTAGCATAGTATGTGTGTGTGCATGTATGTTTGTGTGTGTTTGTGTATGTTTGTGTGTGTTTGTGTTTGTTTGTGTGTGTTTGTGTTTGTTTGTGTGTGTTTGTGCATGTGTGGAATGGCACAATTGGGGACCAGGATGGGACATTTAACAAGTTGTGGAAGGAATTGTCTGCATTGCAATGATTTCCTATGGGAAATCTTGCTTTGCTGAACGAGTAACTTAGTTAACAAGCACACTCCCAGAACGGATTGTTCCCGTTAACCAGGGTTCCACCGTATTAACATTGAATGACAGTATTACTGTGAAAAGCCAGGTACGCTTTTAGTGATCGAACCGTTATCGAACATAACCTTGAACTGTCGAACTTGAAGCTAATTGTTCGCGTTCGTCGAACGACTCGAACATCGCCTAAAACAGGTCGAATTTGAGATTGGTGAACAGTTCGATTCGAACACCGCTCATCTCTAGTTGTGACTAGAGATGAGCGAACCGGTCCCGGTTCGGCTCGAGGTCGGTTCGCCGAACGGAGGTCCCGTTCGAGTTCGGTTCGTCGAACGTTCGACGAACCGAACTCGAGCCAATAGGAAACAATGGCAGGCAATCACAAACACAGAAAAACACCTAGAAAACACCCTCAAAGGTGTCCAAAAGGTGACAAACAACTCACAACACAACACAAACACATGGGAAAGTGACAAGGACATATACTCATGCGAAAACAAAACAGCTGGACAAGGAAAAAGAGGAGGACACACAGATATAGGCATGGCACGCCCTTCTAAAATCATGTAAAACACCGCAAGGTGACTCCAAGCGGAGTATCCCTTTTTTCCAAAAATTGGGCCCCACACACACCCACCCCTTCAGTGGCAGCAGTTGTGCCCCAGTTGTACACTTCACAGCTAGATTTGCATCAAGCACATTCAAAAATACGCCATAATTAACCGTCCCCAGGATGACACCGGGGTAGGTAGCAAAGTCTTTCCTGATCCCAGCTCTGTTCATCTTGGCTTCTTTTAAAAACAATGTAAGCAAGGGTTACTCCAAGCGGAGTCTCCCTTTTTTCCAAAAATTGGGCCCCACACACACCCACCCCTTCAGTGGCAGCAGTTGTGCCCCAGTTGTACACTTCACAGCTAGATTTGCATCAAGCACATTCAAAAATATGCCATAATTAACCGTCCCCAGGATGACACCGGGGTAGGTAGATAAAGTCTTTGCTGACCCATGACTTGTTCATCTTGGCTTCTTTTAAAAACACAGCAAGCAAGGGTTACTCCAAGCGGAGTCTCCCTTTTTTCCAAAAATTGTGCCCCACACACACCCACCCATTCAGTGGCAGCACTTGTGCCCTAGTTGTACACTTCACAGCTAGATTTGCATCAAGCACATTCCAAATCTACAAGCATTTACTCTCACCAGGATGACACAGGGGTTGTAAATTCCTTCTGGATCCATGACTTGTTCATTTTGATGAACGTTAGTCTGTCCACATTGTCACTGGACAGACGCGTGCGCTTATCTGTCAGCACACACCCAGCAGCACTGAAGACACGTTCAGAGACAACGCTGGCAGCTGGACACGACAAAATCTCCAAGGCGTAAGTTGATAGCTCTGGCCATTTTTCTAGGTTTGAAGCCCAAAAGGAGCAAGGCTCCAGTTGCACAGTCATGGCATCGATGTTCATTTGGAGATACTCCTGTATCATCCTCTCCAGCCGTTGACTATGTGTCAGACTTGTTGTCTCTGGTGGCCTTGCAAAGGAGGGTCTAAAAAAATTATGAAAAGATTCCATAAAATTGCTGTTACCAGCACCAGATACGGTGCTACTGGTACGGGTAGACTGTTGAAGATGACGAGACCGTCCCATGTTTGTCAAGTTGGAGATTCACTCCCAACTTGACAACTGGGAGATTCACTCCCTGCACCTGCACGGTTGTTTGGTGGAAAAGCGGATCTAAGATCGAGTAACAGCTTCTGCTGATACTCCTGCATACGTGCGTCCCTTTCTATGGCTGGAATTATGTCACAAAATTTGGACTTGTACAGGGGATCTAATAGTGTGGCAAGCCAGTAGTCATCATCACTTCTAATTTTGACAATACGAGGGTCATGTTGGAGGTAGTGCAACAAGAAGGCACTCATGTGTCTTGCGCAGCCATGCGGACCAAGTCCACGCTGTGTTTGTGGCATAGAGGTGCTAACCGTTCTTTCGTCCTCTGACATCTCCCCCCAACCTCTTTCAACTGAAATTTGACCAAGGTCTCCCTCATCTGCTGAGTCTTCCATGTCCATGGACAGTTCGTCCTCCATTTCTTCATGTCCTCCTGCACCTTCCTCAACATCTCGCCTGCTACCATGCGCCCTTGTTGATCCATGTCCCCCATGCTCCCATGCCTGGCGCCTTGGTGATGATGAACGTCTGGACCTTGGTGATGTTGTTGTCCCTTGCGCATATGAATCTTCCTGTAGTTCATCCCCTTCCTGTTGTCCCACCCCCTGACTCCGAATAGTGTTTAGCGTGTGTTCCAGCATGTAAATGACTGGAATCGTCATGCTGATAATGGCATTGTCAGCGCTAAACATATTCGTCGCCATGTCGAAACTGTGCAGAAGGGTGCATAGGTCCTTGATCTGAGACCACTCCATCAGGGTGATCTGCCCCACCTCTGCATCTCGTTGGCCCAGGCTATACGTCATGACGTATTGCACCAGGGCTCGGCGGTGCTGCCACAGTCGCTGTAACATGTGGAGAGTTGAATTCCAGCATGTCGGCACATCGCATTTCAGGCGATGAACCGGCAGGCCGAAAGACTTCTGGAGCGATGCAAGTCGCTCAGCTGCGGCGCTTGAACGGCGGAAGTGAGCAGACAGTTTTCGTGCCCTGTTCAGAAGGCCATCTAGCCCGGGATACTGTGTTAAAAATTGCTGCACGACAAGGTTCAACACGTGAGCCATACAAGGTACGTGTGTCACCTTGCCCAGGCGAAGGGCCGCACCCAGGTTTGCAGCATTGTCGCACACGGCCTTACCAGGCTGCAGGTTGAGTGGAGACAACCATTTATTAAACTCGGACCGCAGAGCTGACCACAACTCCTCAGCTGTGTGACTCTTATTCCCAAGACATGTCAAGCTAAAGACCGCCTGATGCCGTTGCGCTCTGCTGCCAGCATAGTAATGAGGGGTGCGTGATTCCTTCTGCGCAGTGAGAACGCTGGTGGACTGACCAGGCAGGCTTGGGGCGGAGGTGGAGGACCCAGATGAGGTGGAGGATGCAGAAGCAGTGGCGGAACTTGGACAGACAGAGGATTGACACACAAGTCGTGGGGACGGCAAAACTTGTGCAGCAGACCCTTCACCATCTATCACCATAGTTACCCAGTGCCCAGTCAGCGACATGTAACGTCCCTGTCCATGCTTACTGGTCCAAGTATCGGTGGTGAAATGCACCCGTTCACACACAGAGTTTCTCAATGAAGCGGTGATGTTGTGTGCGACATGCTGGTGTAGCGCGGGCACACCTTTCTTGGAGAAGTAGTGGCGACTAGGCATCTGGTACTGGGGCACAGCGACAGACATAAGGTCTCTAAAATCCTGTGTGTCCACTAGGCGGAAAGGCAGCATTTTGGTAGCCAACAGCTTACAGAGGGATAGAGTCAACCTCTTCGCTTTGTCATGGGTCGCAGGAAGTGGCCTTTTATTTGACCACATCTGAGGGACAAAGATCTGGCTGCTGTGTGTAGACGGTGTTGAGTAGGGTGTCCCTGGAAAAATGCAGCTTTGTGAGGAAAGTGCAGGCGGAGACATGATGTTGCCTTCATCCAAAGTTGGTGCTATCGATGTCTGAGAGAGCTGTACACACTCACTTGTTTCCCCTTCCAAAACAACTGACGACCTACCAAGCAAACTGCCTGTTGCGGTTACAGTGGTGGAAGTTGTGGGTGGAAAAACAGGTGTGACAGCTGTCCCCACAGTCCTAGAAGATGACGAGCGCGCGGATGCACTGGAAGGGGCAGGCGGTGGATGGTTCGCTCCGCTAGGCCGCATTGCAGCACGGTGAGCTTCCCACCGGGCCATATGATATTTATTCATGTGACGATTCATGGAAGAAGTTGTCAAACTGCTGAGGTTTTGACCTCTACTAAGAGAACCATGACAAATTTTACATATCACATAATTTGGGCGATCTTTTTCTATGTCAAAAAAGGACCAGGCTAGGCAAGGCTTAGAGGCCATGCGACCTGTTGATCCACCCCGAATAATGCTCAGAGGCAGAGTGGTGGCTGAGGATGCAGTTGTAGACGTGCTACCAGTGCTCCGACTCTGTCCAGGAAGGCGCAAGGTAACTTCGTCGTCGGTTGCATCCTCCTCCACCGCCTCTGTTGACCTCCTCGAGTGCCTGACTGGGGGTTGACAGTAGGTGGGATCTAGAACTTCATCATCAATTGTTGTGTTTGCACTCCCCTCCCCCTCAGACCGAGCCTCTTCTTGCCCTGACCGAATATTTAAGTTGTCATCCCAATCGGGTATCTGCGTCTCATCTTCATCAGAATGTTCCTCATTGTCTATAACCACAGGTGTTACAGTTTGTGACAAAGGGTCAACATTATGCTCAGAAACTTGTTCCTCACGGCCTGAATCCGAGTCACAAAGGTTCTGGGCATCACTGCAGACCATTTCCTGTTCTGTACTCACTGTAGCTTGGGAGCAGACCTCTGATTCCCAGGCTATAGTGTGACTGAACAGCTCTGCAGACTCAGCCATCTCAGTTCCACCATACTGTGCAGGGCTGATGGAGACTTCAGAGCTGGGAGAAATCAAGTGTGATTGGGATGACAACTCAGAGGACTGGTGTTTTTTGGATGCGGTACTTGAAGTGGCTGAGAGGGCACTTGTTGGACCACTTGAGATCCATTCAAGCATTTTCCTTTTTTGCCCATCATCTACCTTTCTTCCTGTTGTTCGTGTCCGTAAAAAAGGGAGCACATCGGATTGTCCATAGTAAGTAGTAGACATCTTACTTTTGCTGGTAGAGGGTCTATCTTCAGCAGATGATAATGGAGCTTTGCCACCTTCCCCACGGACAAAACCTTTTTTGCCTTTTCCACCACGCCTCTTCCCCTTTCCACCAGCCTCTGTCATTTTGCCACTCATGTTGATTGCGACAAGATTGTGGACTGAAAATGTGGTAGTAAAAATTGAGAGGTGGTGTAGATTGCAGTGGTGGTCTAGCTTTATTAACAGCAGAATAATAAAGAATAAATATCCCTGACAATGCAACTACAGGCCTTAAACTGGCAGCAAAAATTGCTAGTCTAATGGCTTAGTTATAATGACTTGGAGTGTGCAATGCAGGCAGACGCGCTCTGCAAATGTCTTTGCACTAGTGGGACTATAGCAAAGTCCAATAGCCACGTATAGGATGCCACTAGGTACACTGAGTGTTTGCTAGTATAATGGCTTAGTTATAATGAGTTGGAGTGTGCAATGCAGGCAGACGCGCTCTGCAAATGTCTTTGCACTAGTGGGACTATAGCAAAGTCCAATAGCCACGCATAGGATGCCACTAGGTACACAGAGTGTTTGCTAGTATAATGGCTTAGTTATAATGAGTTGGAGTGTGCAATGCAGGCAGATGCGCTCTGCAAATGTCTTTGCACTAGTGGGACTATAGCAAAGTCCAATAGCCATGTATAGGATGCCACTAGGTACACTAAGTGTTTGCTAGTATAATGGCTTAGTTATAATGAGTTGGAGTGTGCAATGCAGGCAGACGCGCTCTGCAAATGTCTTTGCACTAGTGGGACTATAGCAAAGTCCAATAGCCACGTATAGGATGCCACTAGGTACACTGAGTGTTTGCTAGTATAATGGCTTAGTTATAATGAGTTGGAGTGTGCAATGCAGGCAGACGCGCTCTGCAAATGTCTTTGCACTAGTGGGACTATAGCAAAGTCCAATAGCCACAGATAGGATGCCACTAGGTACACTGAGTGTTTGCTAGTATAATGGCTTAGTTATAATGAGTTGGAGTGTGCAATGCAGGCAGACGCGCTCTGCAAATGTCTTTGCACTAGTGTGACTATAGCAAAGTCCAATAGCCACAGATAGGATGCCACTAGGTACACTGAGTGTTTGCTAGTATAATGGCTTAGTTATAATGAGTTGGAGTGTGCAATGCAGGCAGACGCGCTCTGCAAATGTCTTTGCACTAGTGTGACTATAGCAAAGTCCAATAGCCACAGATAGGATGCCACTAGGTACACTGAGTGTTTGCTAGTCTAATGGCTTGGTTATAATGAGTTGGAGTGTGCAATGCAGGCAGATGCGCTCTGCAAATGTCTTTGCACTAGTGGGACTATAGCAAAGTCCAATAGCCACGTATAGGATGCCACTAGGTACACTGAGTGTTTGCTAGTATAATGGCTTAGTTACAATGAGTTGGAGTGTGCAATGCAGGCAGACGCGCTCTGCAAATGTCTTTGCACTAGTGGGACTATAGCAAAGTCCAATAGCCACGTATAGGATGCCACTAGGTACACTGAGTGTTTGCTAGTATAATGGCTTAGTTATAATGAGTTGGAGTGTGCAATGCAGGCAGACGCGCTCTGCAAATGTCTTTGTGTCGCGGGCGGGGAGGAGGGTGTCAGCACACCGCGCTCACCCCTTCTGCTCGGGTCCGGCAGCTGCTCCTGGTGGCTCGAGCTGTGGGCCGGATCCCGGGGTTTCTCGAGCGACACTCCTCGCCCGTGAGTGAAAGGGGGTGTTTGTTGGGTGTGGGGATTGTTATAGTTCGTGACGCCACCCACGGTTGTGGTGATTGCACCACCGCTGCTCAGTGTGGGGGTCCCGGGGATGGTGATGCGGAGCAGCCAGGTGTTGTGTTGCCCCTCCGTGGGTAGGGGTTGGTGATCCCGGGGCCCAGTGAAGAGATGTAAAGTGTAGGGCCTGGAGGGCGCAGGGACGCGGGGGCAGCGCTGTGCCTTGCGGCACTGTGGTACTCACTCAGCCTGAGACGTGGACACAGTTTGTACGGTAAACCAAACGGCTGGTAGGACGGTCCCACAGACGGCTGCACCTGCACTCCCGGTAGGTGACGGTGATGTCCCTCTTCCTTGCACCTTAGTTTGACTTGTGGTATCGGTGGATTCCCTCCGGTTACCCGCTCCCCGGCTGCAATCTGGGCCGGAGGAGCTCTACACTTTGCCCGCAGGCGCTGGCCCTGGGGAAACTGGTGCCCTGGCGGTGGCGGTGTCTCCCCGGTTCAGGTTGGGCTGTTGCCTTCACTCGGGACTTGGTTGTTGGGGGAGCTGCGTTCCCGTCACTGACGGATTTGGCAAATCTGGCGACTCCTAGCCTTGCCGGGGTCCGAGAGGCCCCTGCCCTGGTGCTGACTGTCCTTCGGAACACTGCTCCAGACCACCGGGCACACAGCCAACGGGGTCCTTCCAGGAACTTCCAAACGGTCCCCCTCCAGACAGTCACTGCCGTTGCTGACCTTGCTGTTCTGGCCCTCACAAGCTGGACCCTTCAGGCTGTCTTTCTCTTCTGTCACTTCACTTGCTTTTTCCTCTTTTTCCACTTCTCTACTTTCACTTTCTGAACTCCTCTCCTCCCTGAGCTGAACTCTGTTGTTTACTCAAGCTCGTCCCTGAGCTGACTGCCTGGTTACTTCCTGCCTCCAGAGTTGTGAGCTCCTTGGTGGGCGGAGCCAACCGCCTGGCCCACCCCCTGGTGTGCATCATCAGACTCCTGGAGGAAGGCAACAAGGATTTGTAGGTTAGCTGTGATGTGCCTACCTGGAGTGTGGGGTGTGGTGGTGTTGTGACCCGTGTCCCCTGGCTTGCCCAGGGCGACACATTCCCCCTTAGCAAAATGCAGACCATCCGCGGGCTGCCGTCCTACACCGGTTTTATTTTTCTGAAAAAGGGGTAACAGGGTTAAGACAAAATAAATACATTTTTAATCAAAAACTCTTCCCAAGACGGGGACATTTACTTTTAACGTTGCAACGGTATACGGTCACGTTTCCGCTCTCTCCCACCCAAGCAACCTGGCCCTGATGCTGCCCCTAAAACCCAGGCAGCACCCCTTGACCCACAGTCCAGCACAAGTTACCCGAGCGGGATCTGTCCTTCCCCTCCAGAGGGTGGCCACCGGTTCCTTTGGTGGCTGGGCCCTGGCCTGCTCTGCTCAGGGCCCTCCCTCCAACTTGCCTCTCCGGAGACGGTATTGCGGAAACGGTAACGGTAACCAACATATTTACAAGCCACTTAACGTTTGTGGTGCCCTGCAAGTTCACGGGCTTGTCCATGGATAGTTCCCATGCCAAACTTTAAACGGTCCCCACGGGGACAACGGTGCCAGCTCCTGCCGGTTCTAATCACAAAGCAAATCTGGTTACTGTTCGGTAATCATTTTTCATCATTTTCTTATCATTCTTTTTCAAACTTTCAAACAAACAACAACACTCTTTTACATTTGCGGACCCCTTTTACTCATGAAACGGTCTCCCGGTACCTAAGTGGGGGCCTACCTAGGTTAGAACTGGTGGACCTTCGGGGCCCGGTGTCAGTGGTGCTAGACAGTGGGGTAGAGGGAACAATCAGTTCCTCCTCCCTGCTACAGTGTGGGGCAGGCGGAGGTGCAGGGGAGCTGGGTACAGGTTCGTCCCTGGGCACTGGCACTGGTTCTGGCTCACGGTTAACCGCTTCCACTACTTCTTCATCCACGGGTTGTGGAAACAGTATCACTGGAAGAATCACCGCGCCGTTCTGTGTAGGCCAGTTTGCTGGGAAGTCACCCATTACAGTGTGGATTACCTCGGCTGCCTTTTCCACTGGTGGAGGAACCGGTACTTCAGCCTCTGCCTTCAACGCTGGGGGGCATTTTTTTAGATGGTCCCGAGAAACTGTGGCTAGGGTGCCCCCTTGGTCATGACTGATCTGATAGGTCTTCCCATCTCACCATTCTGTGGGTTGTATGACGTAAGGGACTGGCTCCCACTGATCATCCAGCTTGTGGGCTTTTCTCTTCCGTTTCAGCACCACATCTCCTGGCTGGAAAGGACCTGCGGGCGCCTTCTGATTGAACCGATGTTCTTGCTGCCCTCGACTTCGGCTGAGGTTTTTCTCCACATACTCCTGGATTTGCCGGTATTGTGCCCTCCTCCGACTTTCCCACTCCGCCGTTGAAGGGAGTGCTTCCGGGGCTTCCAATCCCATCTCCAGATCCACCGGCAGGCGGCCAGGCCGAGCCCTCATCAGATACGCTGGGGTGCACTTCGTCGAGCTAGACGGGATATTATTGTACATGTCGACCAAGTCAGGTAGCTTTTCCGGCCACATGTTCCGTTCTTCTAGTGGTAGTGTCTTGAGGAGCCCCAGGACCAAGTGGTTCATTTTCTCGCACATGCCGTTGGTTTGGGCGTGGTATGGAGTGGTCCGGATCTTCTTGCAGCCGTACAACTGGCAGAATTCGTGAAACACCTCTGCTTCAAAAGCCGGGCCCTGGTCAGTCAGCACCTTCTCGGGATACCCATGGGGTCGGCAGAAATAAGCCTGGAACGCTCGAGCAGCGGTTCGACCAGTTAGGTCCTTAACAGGGACTACCACCATAAATCTTGAGTAGTGGTCTACCATGGTCAAGGCGTAGGTGTACCCACTTCGGCTAGGGGTGAGCTTGACATGGTCCAGGGCGACCAGCTCCAGCGGCTGATGGGTGACTATGGGATGTAACGGTGCCCTCTGGCTAGTCTCGTCCTTTCTCCTCAGTGTACAAGGACCGCACTCTCGGCACCAGGCTTCCACCGATTCACGCATCCCACTCCAATAGAACCGCTCCCTCAACAGCATCTCCAGCTTCTTCCACCCGAAGTGGCCAGCACCATCATGGTATGCCTGCAGGACAGTAGCGACATCAGCTTGAGGAACGATTAACTGGCATATTTTCTCATGGGTCTTTGGGTTGATCAGCTCACGGTACAGCCTCCCTTGGTGTAGGTAAAGCCGTTTCCGTTCTTTCCACAAGCGTTGGGCTTCGGCTGGAGCAGCAGGGTCTATTCCCATAGCACCTTGTTCCACTAGAGTCTTGACAAGGCGGACAGCCGGCACTTGATCCTGGGCGTCTTGCCACTCTTGACTGGGCCGCGGGTCCAGATCTACCCTTTGCTGACAGACTTGTACCCTCTCAGTAGGCAGCTGGTGAAACGCAGGCAACTCGATCTGCTCGAGGTCGTCATCCTCGCACCCCTCTTCTGACAAATGGGGCATCCGGGAGAGTGCATCAGCATTTATGTTGACACGACCAGCTCGGTACTTTATGGTGAAATCATAGTTGGCTAGCCGGGCTACCCACCGCTGCTCCAGCGCGCCCAACTTGGCCGTGTTCAGGTGAGTCAGCGGATTGTTGTCCGTAAACGCGGTGAATTTGGCTGCCGCCAAGTAGTGGCGGAACCGCTCCGTGATAGCCCACACCAACTCCAATAGCTCGAGCTTGAAGGAGCTATAGTTCTCAGGGTTCCTTTCGGTCGGCCGGAGTTTTCGGCTAGCGTAGGCAATCACCTTCTCCTTTCCATCCTGGACCTGGGATAGGACCGCTCCTAGCCCCACGTTACTGGCGTCCGTGTGGAGGATGAACGGGCTACCATAGTCAGGGTACGCCAGGACCTCTTCTCCGGTCAAGGCCGCCTTCAACTGGCAAAAGGACTCCTCATGCTTGTCCTCCCACGACAGTGGGGCCCCAATGGGTCTACCACCTTTGGTCTGTCCCACGAGGAGATCTTGCATGGGGGCAGCCATCTTCGTGTACCCCTTTATAAAGCGCCGATAGTACCCCACCAGACCCAGGAACTGCCTTACTTCCCTCACTGTAGTTGGTCTCGGCCAGCTCTGGGTGGCAGTGATCTTCTCAGGGTCGGGGGCGACACCATCCGCACTCACCACATGCCCTAGATACTGCACCCTGGGTTTCAGCAGGTGGCATTTTGAGGGCTTCAACTTCATCCCGTACTTGGCAAGGGACGCGAACACCTCGGCCAGGTGCTCCAGATGGGCTTCATACGTCTGGGAATAAACAATCACATCATCCAAATACAGCAGGACGGTCTCGAAGTTTAAATGTCCCAGAGAGCACTCCATCAACTGTTGGAAGGTCCCGGGGGCATTGCACAGCCCGAACGGCATGCTATTGAATTCGCAGAGCCCCATCGGGGTGGTGAAGGCGGTCTTCTCCCGGTCCTCTGGGGCCACGGCCACTTGCCAGTATCCGCTGGTGAGGTCAAGGGTCGAGAAGTAGTTTGCAGTTCTCAGTGCAGCCAAAGACTCTTCAATACGAGGTAATGGATAGGCATCTTTATGGGTTATCTGGTTGATCTTCCGGTAGTCCACACACATCCGCATGGTACCATCCTTCTTCTTGACCAGTACCAACGGAGCGGCCCAGGGACTACAGCTGTCCCGAATAACCCCTGCCTCCTTCATATTCCTCAACATATCTTTGGCACACTGGTAATGTGCAGGGGGAATAGGTCTATACCTCTCTTTGATAGGGGGATGTTCACCCGTGGGAATGTGGTGTTGGACCCCCTTGATCTGCCCAAAGTCTAGGGGGTGTTACTGAAAACCTGTTCGTACTCCTGCACCACCCTGTGTACCCCTGCCTTGTGATGTGTAGGGGTATCATCAGTGCCTACATGTAACTGTTGGTGCCACTCCTTTGCGTCCCCCTGGGGTGGGGGAGTGCTGACGGTAGGTGGGAGTGTGGATGGACTGGCTTCATGGATAGTGTGAGGGTCCAGGGTGAGCAGCTTGGCAATGGTGGCATACCGGGGGAGCCTGACTTCTTCCTCCCCACAGTTCAACACTCTCACGGGCACCCTCCCTTTCTTCACATCTACCACCCCGCGGGCGGCCACTACAGTGGGCCAGTGCTCGGAAGGCATGGGCTCCATCATCGCAGGGTAGTCACGTCCCTGAGGCCCTACTGCTGCCCTACACCAGATCATCATCTCACTCCTAGGGGGCACAGTCAATGGAGCAACATCCATCACTCTCACTCCACCAATCTCCCCTCCTGTTGAGCTCACATGCTGGCGGTACATCAGGGCGCGGATCTCACGCTGCACAGCCCTCTGCCGGCTCCCCGCCGCTGTAGTTGCAATAAGTTCAACACATCAGCCATGCAGTGTTCCATCACATTGGTTCCCAGCACTATTTTCGGGTTATGATCACTGGGTTCATTCATGATCACAATCATACCCTGGTGTTGCAGTTTAGCTTGCCCCACTGTCATAGCCACTTGTTTATACCCCACCTGGGTCAATGGGAGTCCATTAGCGGCAATCAAATTTATACTATTGTCTGGAGGCGCCAGCTCGTCTGTGGCCCAATACTGCTGATACAACGTGTACGGTATGGTAGTTATCTGTGATCCAGTGTCCAAGAGAGCCATCACCGGTATGCAGTCCACAGCCACGGGGATGATAGGGCGGGCCCCGACATATTGGTCTCGCCAGTCCGGGGGGCCACGGTGTTCTACTCCTGAGGATTGGCCCGGGGCCCCAGGGGTTGCTCGTTTAACGGGCACTGTCGGTAGTAATGGCCCGGCTTACGGCACTTGTAGCAGATCGGAGGTCTGCTCCGCGGGTTGTTAGCGCTTCTCCGCTGCATCCAGGGAACATCTTCGGGACTGTCAGCAAGCTGTATCTGCGCTGGGGGTTGAGGTCTGGTCAGAGGTTGCAGTGCAGCTAGGATTTTGGCAAGGTCTCCGTCCATGCGACGGACCTGGGCTGCCAGCTCTTCTACTGTGCTGCTCGGGGCTGCAGATATTAGGGAGGTTGGTTTGGCTGAGGCCGCCACAACGGGGGCCGTCTCGACGGGCCACAGGACAGGTTCCAGAGCTTCAACAGCTGGGGGCTGTAGTGCTTTGATAGCCCGCTCCTTTAACACAGCAAAGTCCACATCAGGGTGTTCCAGGGCCCAGAGCCGGAGTTGTTTACGATCCTCAGGGGACCTCATCCCCTGCGCAAATTGCTCCACTAACATCTTGTTGCTATCCGCCTCATTAATAGAGTTCACCCGCTTCAGCGTGCGGAGGGCGGTCTGCAGACGTAGAGCATAGTCCCGAATGCTATCCCCAGCTCGTTGCCGGCACTGGTAAAACTGCATCCTCAGCTCCGCTTCAGTCCGGGTCTCGAAGGCAGTCTGTAGCTTCTCGAAGATGGTGGCTACAGAGAGCCGGTCCCCCTCGGCCCAGGTCTCCGCTTCCTGCTCCGCCGCACCGGTTAGCTGGCCTAGCACTATCGCTGCACGTTGCTTATCCGTCAGGGGGTACAGCTCTAGCAACGGGTTAAGCTTTTTCCGGAAGGCCTGTAGGGCATCCGGTTTCCCGTCATACTGCGGTAGCCAGGCAGCTCCGGGCGCATAGGGCAAGGAAAACGGCATGACCTGAGCAAGTGCGGGGGCCGCGGCACCTCCCGCCGGTACGGCCGGGACCTGGGCAGGCCCATTCCCATCCGCGGGTGCCGCTGCGGCTGCGACCACCGCTCCTCCAGCGGCTCCGTCGGGCGCAGACATCTTGTTTCCGTCCCCCTTAGCTCTTTCCGGCCCCTCCTCTCTCGGGGCGGGGTTTTGGCCTTCGCGCCTCTACTGCTCGAGAAGACGCTCGAGCGGGAACTTTTCGCGCCAAAGATGGCGGCTTCTGAAATTTTCCTGCCGGATGCCTCCGGCGGTAACAAGGCGCACCTCTACCTGACGGCAGAGCGGTAAGATCCTGTTCGTGACGCCAAGTTGTCGCGGGCGGGGAGGAGGGTGTCAGCACACCGCGCTCACCCCTTCTGCTCGGGTCCGGCAGCTGCTCCTGGTGGCTCGAGCTGTGGGCCGGATCCCGGGGTTTCTCGAGCGACACTCCTCGCCCGTGAGTGAAAGGGGGTGTTTGTTGGGTGTGGGGATTGTTATAGTTCGTGACGCCACCCACGGTTGTGGTGATTGCACCACCGCTGCTCAGTGTGGGGGTCCCGGGGATGGTGATGCGGAGCAGCCAGGTGTTGTGTTGCCCCTCCGTGGGTAGGGGTTGGTGATCCCGGGGCCCAGTGAAGAGATGTAAAGTGTAGGGCCTGGAGGGCGCAGGGACGCGGGGGCAGCGCTGTGCCTTGCGGCACTGTGGTACTCACTCAGCCTGAGACGTGGACACAGTTTGTATGGTAAACCAAACGGCTGGTAGGACGGTCCCACAGACGGCTGCACCTGCACTCCCGGTAGGTGACGGTGATGTCCCTCTTCCTTGCACCTTAGTTTGACTTGTGGTATCGGTGGATTCCCTCCGGTTACCCGCTCCCCGGCTGCAATCTGGGCCGGAGGAGCTCTACACTTTGCCCGCAGGCGCTGGCCCTGGGGAAACTGGTGCCCTGGTGGTGGCGGTGTCTCCCCGGTTCAGGTTGGGCTGTTGCCTTCACTCGGGACTTGGTTGTTGGGGGAGCTGCGTCCCCGTCACTGACGGATTTGGCAAATCTGGCGACTCCTAGCCTTGCCGGGGTCCGAGAGGCCCCTGCCCTGGTGCTGACTGTCCTTTGGAACACTGCTCCAGACCACCGGGCACACAGCCAACGGGGTCCTTCCAGGAACTTCCAAACGGTCCCCCTCCAGACAGTCACTGCCGTTGCTGACCTTGCTGTTCTGGCCCTCACAAGCTGGACCCTTCAGGCTTTCTTTCTCTTCTGTCACTTCACTTGCTTTTTCCTCCTTTTCCACTTCTCTACTTTCACTTTCTGAACTCCTCTCCTCCCTGAGCTGAACTCTGTTGTTTACTCAAGCTCGTCCCTGAGCTGACTGCCTGGTTACTTCCTGCCTCCAGAGTTGTGAGCTCCTTGGTGGGCGGAGCCAACCGCCTGGCCCACCCCCTGGTGTGCATCATCAGACTCTGTTACGGTTGCTGCGAGCACTGGAGACTATGTCCAGATTTCTTGCTACTGCACATGTGCGAGCGCTGGAGACTAAGTCCAGATTTCTTGCTACTGCACATGTGCGAGCGCTGGAGACTAAGTCCAGATTTCTTGCTACTGCACATGTGCGAGCGCTGGAGACTAAGTCCAGATTTCTTGCTACTGCACATGTGCGAGCGCCGGAGACTAAGTCCAATCTTGGAGCCATTGCACATGTGCGGGTGACATCATCGCTGACACGAGGTCACATGTCTCTGACACCTTCTATGCGGATTGGTCGCTGGTCATGTGCTTGTGACGTCTTGCTCGGTGATAGGCCAGCATGACGTCACTCCTGTCGTTCTGGCAGCGGATTGGCTCTGGTGTCCTCCATCTTGGATGAGGCACAGAGTCTATATAAGACCCTGACACACGCCGCATGGTGCTCAGTCCTCTTGGTTCATGCATATGAGTAGACGCTCTGTGCGCGTTCCTCTAGGCATTCCTCTGTCTATGCTAGGTGAGCGCTACCGGCAGGGTAGCGTTCTTATACCTTACAGCTTCGGCTGCTGTCCGTATCCTTACCTCTTAGGGGAGCGGACATAGGCAGGTGCCTGAGGCACATGGTCTGGCTGGGCCTTGTGATTCTACTCGTAGGTGGACGTTGCCGCTAGGGTAACGTTCCTTATACTGCGTCTGGCAGTTGTTCGTATCCTCGCACACTAGGGGAGCGAACAGAGGTAGGAGCTTTGTGCGGCTTATGCTGCTGTTCGTCTCTTTTGCACCACTAGAAGAGCGGACCTAGGCAGGTGCCATATCTAGTGGTTCGTGTCCTCGCACACTAGTGGAGCGAACGCAGGTAGGAGCTTTGAGCGGCTTACGCTGCTGTTCGTCTCTTTTGCACCACTAGAAGAGCGGACCTAGGTAGGTGCCATTTCGCACACATTGCCTTTGTCTCTGTGATTATTAACAGAGATCATTCCACACACCCTCCAAGTAAGGGAGGAATTGCTTTACTTACTTATTATATCCTTCTGTGAGTTAACAGAGGTATTGCACTCTGCCATAGTCTGCAGCAAAGTCTTTGCACGGTGGACCCTGACGGTCTGATACTCCTTTCGGTTATTATCAGACAGCCCCCCGTAACAGACTCCTGGAGGAAGGCAACAAGGATTTGTAGGTTAGCTGTGATGTGCCTACCTGGAGTGTGGGGTGTGGTGGTGTTGTGACCCGTGTCCCCTGGCTTGCCCAGGGCGACACATTTGCACTAGTGGGACTATAGCAAAGTCCAATAGCCACAGATAGGATGCCACTAGGTACACTGAGTGTTTGCTAGTATAATGGCTTAGTTATAATGAGTTGGAGTGTGCAATGCAGGCAGACGCGCTCTGCAAATGTCTTTGCACTAGTGTGACTATAGCAAAGTCCAATAGCCACAGATAGGATGCCACTAGGTACACTGAGTGTTTGCTAGTATAATGGCTTAGTTATAATGAGTTGGAGTGTGCAATGCAGGCAGACGCGCTCTGCAAATGTCTTTGCACTAGTGTGACTATAGCAAAGTCCAATAGCCACGTTTAGGATGCCACTAGGTACACTGAGTGTTTGCTAGTATAATGGCTTAGTTATAATGAGTTGGAGTGTGCAATGCAGGCAGACGCGCTCTGCAAATGTCTTTGCACTAGTGTGACTATAGCAAAGTCCAATAGCCACGTATAGGATGCCACTAGGTACACTGAGTGTTTGCTAGTATAATGGCTTAGTTATAATGAGTTGGAGTGTGCAATGCAGGCAGACGCGCTCTGCAAATGTCTTTGCACTAGTGTGACTATAGCAAAGTCCAATAGCCACGTTTAGGATGCCACTAGGTACACTGAGTGTTTGCTAGTATAATGGCTTAGTTATAATGAGTTGGAGTGTGCAGAGGACAAGAGGGTACAGTGGCAGGATTGTGGGGCTCTGGGTAGAGGAATGGAAGCCTGCCTTTCTATTCCCTCCTAATGGTGAAATGCAGGGAGGAAATCCCTGACCTTGGCTACACAGACGCTGTTGCTGTTTGCAGGACCTGTCACCTATGTCTCTGACCCTGCCGGTACGAGCCCTTAAAAGGACTGCTAGAAAGTGCTCTCCCTAAGCTGTCTAACGCTGTGTATGCAGCGAATACAGCTGTATCGGCGATAGGACTCAGGAGGACGGAGCTGCGACACTGATGTCTGACACCAAAGACGCAGAAGGCAGATAATGGCGTCCTGGAGGAAAATGTCCGTTTTTATAATGCAGGGACATGTGACATGGACATCCTATCACACATGCCGTTGCTTCTCTGGCTAAAAGTCCACTTAGCTGTGTGTGTGTCTGGGATTGGCTGACATGCTGGCCCGCCCCACAAGACGCACGCGCTTAGGGAAGGAAGACAAGAAAAAAAAAAAAAAATGGCGATCGCCATTATAGAAACAGCAGTGATCTGAAGGCGCTGTTCACGCACACTATACACTGAAATGTCATAATAGTGTGATTCACAGAGTGACTTACACTATTACAGCAGAAACCAAGCTAGGATTTAGCTGGTTTTTTGCTGCTAGAACCGTTCTCGAACGTTTCTAGAACTATCGAGCTTTTGTAAAAAGCTCGAGTTCTAGTTCGATCTAGAACAGGCCCCAAAATCACTCGAGCCTAGAACTGGAGAACCACGAACCACGAACACCGCTCATCTCTAGTTGTGACATCGCATTTTGCCATCACGCAGTGACAGCAGCTGCGGTGTTCAGCTATGTACAATGCGTACATTCGGTCACTGCTTGAGTAGATATTAGTTGATTGCTGTAGATGCCGGGTTATGGAACTTCATCAATCTCAGATTAATTAACTAATTATTGAATAAGTCATCAATTTATTTCTGGACAAACTCCGCAGAGACTCTTCAGTTTACACGAGAGACCAGAGTGAAAAAATGAATGGCCCTGATGGTCATATCTCTAGTAGGTCCATTGAACTAATATCAAGTGCTACTTAAAAAAAACAAAAACAAAAAAAAAAAAACCTCTTGGCTTATTATACTGTAATTATAAAGCACAATAATATACCACAACACTTTACAGACATCATCATCACTGTCTCCATTGGGGCTCATAATCGAAATTCCCTATCACTATGTTTTTGGATTATGGGAGGAAATTGGAGGAATCCCACACAATCATGGGGGAAACATGCAAGCTCTTTGCAGACCTTGTTTTTGGTGAGATTCGATCCATGTTCCCAGTATTGCAAATCAACAGGGATAACCATTGAGCCAGCATGTTGCCCTATTGACGAATAATCCCATACTGATAAGTAAACCGGTTAATGTACCTGTATTGCTCTCTTTACTTTGATTTTCTCCATGCTGATTACTTTATGATTCTATATTGTGGATTTTCCCACTGTAACTGGGGCATCAATGGAGTTTGGAAAAGAAAAATAAATACCAGACTGTGCCGCTAGATCCAAGATGGTTGGAAGCTAAGCAATGGTTTTTTTGCCCTTTTATATTTTTTTAGTTAAAGATGTTGAGTCACATCCCCACCGCAGTGCACTCCTGCGACTTCTGCTTTGATCATGAGGCGACGACGTGTTCCCGCTATGGACTGTGCGGCTGATAAGAAAGGAGTCAATGCCAGTGGCTCTTGTGGGCGCAGGCTCAGCTCATGCACTATGCTGGGATTCCCTGGGACCTGCAGTACCAGCAGTACCACTGGCTGACTGTAGGGGCGTGTATCTTCCAGCTGAAATTACCAACATTCAGCTACAGCCAATGATAAGACACCACACCCTTCTAATTACTCCTCCTGTCTGCTGGTCACTGCCAGAGATAATTTTGTATTCCTGCTTTCTGGTTCCTGCTCTGTTCTGAATAGTGATCCCTGTGTTTTGACCTCGGCCTGTTCTCTGACTACCCTTCTGCCTGCCGTTTTTGTACCTCACTGCCAGATCCGAATTTGACTTCTGCCTGACTTCTTGACTACGTCCTTGCATGCTGATTTTGTCCTTGTTCTGCATTTCCTGGTTTGACCCTGCTGGACTACTACTTTCCTCTGGACTACAGCCTTCCACAGGGAGTGAATTCCGGGGTCTTGCAGTAATTCCAAATCCCTGTATAGGGGTTAAAGGGTTTTGGGGTTCTCCGGGCCCTGCTTTGTGAGCGAATTTCCTCCAGCCTATCTGTGACAGGTAGTCTGAGTCTATGGTTCCAGGCAGGCATTACAGGTTGCCTCAACATTGCAGTTAAGGAGTACCGTGTCGCCCTGCCTTACTGGCTTCATGTTTGCCAAGAGCGGTGCACTCCTGAGGATTGACAGTTTAGAACAGCCGCATAGTTGCCCTACTGGTCCCAAATATGTCCTCTACGATGCAGTAAACAAAGGCAACTTTTCTTATGCAGCATTGGAGGGGCACATGAGGAGCACTGACGTTGTCAACTTTCCAAGCACTATTAAAATAAAGTTTGGGATCCTTTTCTAGGTGAACGACAATTGCTGGAGACGGAAAAAAATAAAATAAAAAATCCTTCTGAAGTCTTGAGAATGGAAAAGGATTTAATAACAACTAAAGGGGGTGTTACACGCTACGACATATCGGGTGATATGTCGTCGGGGTCACGGATTCTGTGACGCACATCCGGCATCATTTGACATATCGTAGCGTGTGACAGCTACGAACGACTGATAATGAGCAAAAATACTCACCTTATCGTTGCTCGTTGACACGTCGTTCATTTTCAAAACATCGGTCACCTTCCTGGATGCAGGTTGTTCGTCATTCCTGAGGCAGCACACATCGCTCCGTGTGACACCTCGGGAACGACGAACACAGCTTACCTGTGTCCCGCCGGCAATGAGGAAGGAAGGAGGTGGGTGGGATGTTGCTCATCGCCGCCCCTCCGCTTCTATTTGGCGGCCGCTGTGTGACGTTGCTGTGACGCCGAACATCCCTCCCCCTTTAGGAAGAGGATGTTCGCCGCTCACAGCGAGGTCATTTGGGAGGTAAGTACGTGTGACAGGCGTGACCGACTTTGTGCGACACAGGCAACAAATTGCCCGTGACGCACAAACGATGGGGGCAGGTGCGATCGCACATGTGATCGCACGATAAATTGATGCGTGTAACGGGGCCTTAAGTTGCAACGTTGCTTGTTGAGAGATCCTCTTCAAAAAAGCTCAATAGATCCATACGCCATATCAAAAGCACAACCAAAAGGGCACAAACCGTTCCACCGTCCAGTATGTCATAGAAGATTGTGTTATAAACCTCTAGATCTCAGAAAGGGAGAAGCTCCCCGTGGAGTTGTAAATACGAGTGATGGTTTATTGATCTACGAAAGTCTATGTCGTTGACAAGTTAAATGAAATCTCAACAGCTTAGATGGACACTTTAGGGCTGTGTGTCATTTACACTGAAATATTTATTTTAGACTGGATACTGCTCCGTCTTTCGAGAGAAGAGAAAATCAAGGCTGGTAAGGAAAGATCAACTTGCCACCTTTTAGTTACAAACATTTGATGCCAACATTATATCATTCTGTATTGTGATAAAACTTATTAGATGTCTTTCCTTAGAGAATAAAATACTAAAAAGATATGAAGAATAGGTTGAGAGCGGAGATGATCGAATCTTTGAAAATTCAAATTTGCTAGGTTCGACAAATGTTTCCAAAAATTAAATTTCCAATCAATTTGCTTTGAATTGCAAGTACTGCAAAGCCTGTATCCAACACCTTTCAAGCTCACAACACAACTTTACTAGGGATTAGCAAACTCGAACTGTAAAGTTTGGTGTTTGAACCAGACTTTAAAAAATACTCACTGTCCAATTTCGGGTGCTTTACGTTGGCTAACAACTCGATCGAGCATCAGTGTGCTTGGGTATGCTTGGTTTCTTGGTCCAGGGTGAACCACTCACAGTCTCTGACTGGCTCTCATAAGGGAGAGGAGTAAAAACAACATTTTTGCATGTTGTGTCTAACCCCCCCAAAAAAAAAAAAATATTGCCACCCCTCCCCCAGAAATGCTCTGTTCATGCCTGTGGGCAGAGAGCCAAACTCCCAATCATTGACTTCCAATGGGGTTCAGCTCAAGTCTGAGTCACTAAGTGAACTATATCTAAAGCCCGGCTAAACCTAATGACCCCAAACTTCCACGGTTCCGCTCATCTCTAAACCCCACTAATGTCAAAGTTATTTTAACATAGAAACAAAGGGTAAATCGGTAGTAACAAACAGCCCATTTAAGAAGTTAAGACAACCCCTTTGAGGCTGTTTCTGGAACTATGGCCAGCGATGCACCTCAGTTGGCTGTTAGCTGAATAATCTGGCGAAGGTCAACTTGGGCAACTCTATCATACACAGGAGCATTCAGTCTGCTGACACCATTCATTTTACCAAATCATATGCTGAAAAATTGGAAAAAATTCCATAACTGCTATTCTTTTCCAGACTTTGATTATACGGAGGCTATTGTGAATTAAAAACGTCTGTGTAACATGATTAATCAGATAGGTAAAATTATGGTTTCACCAAAACCGAAAAACACCTTGAACCATTTAAGGAGTTGAGCCAACTCTACTCTACACAGGAGAGCTCGTTCAGTCGAGCGTTCCTGTGTTCTCTGAGGGAACTGTTGGCTGTTATGTACCACTCTAGGGCATGGGTCCCCAATTCCAGTCCTTGAGGGCCGCCAACAGTGCATGTTTTCAGGATTTCCTTAGTATTGCACATGTGATAATTTAATCACCTGCACAGTTGATGATTCCAACACCCATGCAATGCTAAGGAAATCCTGAAAACATGCACTGTTGGCAGCCCTCGAGGACTGGAGTTGGGGAACCCTGCTCTAGGACAACTCCTGCTTAATGCTCTCCACCAAGAGGGCTGGTTGATGCAGGAGAAGGGTAACACTGCCACTAGGGAAGGATTGGGAGGGACAACCATGCCAAATTGACATTTACCATGGTGACTGTAATGCTGTACAAAGGACTAGTGAGAGGCAGTATAGCGTATTCCCACTAGGTGGCAGCAGAATGGTGAAGGAGAGTCAAAGTAACACTGTAATAAAAGGGAGGCTGAAGTACAGCAGAGTAACTTCAGCAGGCAGTTCCTAGGCAATCCACCAGGGAGCAATAGAGTAGTCAAGAAGAAAATGAACCAGGATAAGTAAAAAAATGACAGGAGTGGGAAGTCAGGGACTGGCACACATGGACAAACAGGGGAGGGTACAGATCAGGGCACAGAAACTAGGAGTCAAATCAAACAGGAAATCTCACTAGAGCCAGTCACAGGCTGCAGAGAAAAACTGTATATAATGCTGATGCAGCGCCCAGATATAGTGTCTCCTGACACCGGAACGAGGCCAAGGGGAGTTAACCCCTGACATGACCAGGCCGGGTCTGGAGAACTCTGGAGTTGGGAATACTGGTCCTGGATCATGACAGTGACAAGTTGGATGGCACCTACATACAGAGCCAACTGTCAATATTGGATTGTATGTAATTTTTATGGCTTGATAAAGGCCCAGTATCGGTCGAAACGACGCAGTAATGCTGGAACAAATAAAGGTTTTCCAAATTGAGAGGAATTTTCAGTGTCTTGGATTTCATTGCATTTTCCTTGTAATGTTGCAGCTAATGGAGGGCAGCACGAATAGTGGAGTGGTGCATGGGACATTGTTTACTCATCTGTCAAGATCAGCAGATTTTATGTATGTGTACCACCCCTGATTATATCAGGGTGCTAGGGGGAACTGCATCCTTTACCCAGGGTGCAGGGCCTACCCCCCATGGTTCCAGGTTCCCAGAAACCGGTGTCACTACCATCAGCACCACAAACCCCAATTAACACCCCACACCATGACCTGTCAGACACACCAGTGAGTTGGTCTAGCTGGAATAGGGCCACCCATTGAGGGGTCAGGCAGACTGGCGGGAGGAACCAAGAGAGTCTAGTGTCAGCTCTCAAAGTAAGAGGAGCTGAAGTATTAGCTCCCGGGGAGCTAGAGAGACAACCGGTTGGTTCGCAGATGGTGGTCCGGGATCAGAGGAGCCGGGGACCGGTTGCAGGGACGTTGGACAAGAGTGTGACGGATGTAGTCTTGGAAGGACTGTCGGCACCAAGGAGACCCAGCACACTCTAGAATATGATCATTAGAGAAATCCCTTTCACTCATTCCGGTCATGAACTAGAAACCTTGGCACTAAAAAAATCATTGCAACCGGTCGAAGGTTTACAACCTGCCCAAAATGACAACCAGGCGGACGAACGTAGCATTTCAATCACAGCGTCTGAGATTCTGGAAAAATAGAAACCTAAAGCTTATTATCATGATTACTTTGAAAGCTGGAAGGTCACAAGCGACACCGAGGCGTATTTAATATATTCATATAGAAGTAAGTGTATTTTCCCATTTGAGCAGAGCTGTCTACCTTGCATGCACTTCAGTGTATTACATCCCTCTTACTTCCCGGCTTAATAGCGCCAAACTCAGGGGTATGACATAAAATAGCCCATTTCATTTGGGATGGTTTAAGCTGGCCTGAGGAGTGACAGGAGAATATAGCAGACAGTGAGTGCTAATGACAGCATACCTTTCTTATAGACTAAAGGTCAAGCAATGAATTTCAATTATAGTGTGTCAGGATGCTCCTGTGTAGGTGCCCGATAACAAGCCGCGAGCTTCCAGCTTCTGCAGATTTGTTCTTTAGAATTTCAATAAAGCTGTTGGCCTGTGGCAAAGATCTTTATAGAAACCAATAGCACGAGCAGCAATCCTTTACAAAAGGTTCCTTTCTCTGAAAACCCTTAAGTTATGTTATGGTAGCAGCTTAATTTTGTTTGCTCCAATTTAGTCTCCTGGGCACCGGAGCGTCATTATCTGTCATGGTATGAAATGCGGGGATGATGGGCAAATATATTTTAAGTGGATGTTATCAAATGTCTTTACAATCCTCTAGACAGAACCCAAAAAAAAAAAGCAGTCAGTTAGGTCAGCAGATTAAAAGCCGCCGTACTAAAAAGGGAATATTTCACGGATCCGAACATTCCTTTCCCAAGAAGCTGCAAAAACCCTAGTACATGCCCTTATTATTTCCCGCCTGGATTATTGCAACCTGCTGCCCTGTTGCCTCCCTTCTAAGGGGCCCTTTGCAAACTAAGACATCGCAAGCTGATGCTGCGATGCCGAGTGCGATAGTCCCCGCCCCCGTCGCAGCTGTGATATCATGGTGATAGCTGCCGTAGCAAACATTATCGCTACGGCAGCTTCACATGCACTCACCTGCCCTGCGACGTCGCTCTGGCCTTCGACCCGCCTCCTTCCTAAGGGGGCATGTTGTGTGGCGTCACAGCGATGTCACACGGCAGGCGGTCAATAGAAGCGGAGGGGCAAAGATGAGCGGGACGTAAACATCCCGCCCACCTCCTTCCTTCCGCATTGCAGACGGGACGCAGTTAGGAGATGTTCCTCGCTCCTGCGGCTTCACATACAGCGATGTATGCTGTCGCAGGAACGAGGAACAACATCGTAACATCGGTCCTTCCGAAATTATGAAAATGACCGACACTACACCAATCAAACAATACCGACGCTTTTGCGCTCAGTAATTGTAGTTAAAACGATTTACACACTATGATGTTGAGAGCGATGCCGGAAGCGCGTCACTTTCGATTTGACCCCGCCGACATCGCACCTGCGATGTCATAGTGGGCAAAAGGGCCCCTAACAGTCTTGCACCCCTACAATCTATTCTAAACTATGCTGCCTGGCTAATCCACCAGTCCCCCCGCTACTCCCCGACCTCTCCTCTCTGCCAATCCCTTCACTGGCTTCCCATTGCCCAACGAATCCAGTTCAAAACCCTAACCATGACCTACAAGGCCATCCACAACCTGTCTCCTCCCTACATCTCTCACCTAGTCTCCCGCTACTTACCTGCACGTTACCTTCGATCCTCACAAGATCTCCTTCTCTACTCCCCTCTCATCTCCTCTTCCCACCATTGCATCCAATACTTCTCCCGTGCCTCCCCCATACTCTGGAATGCTCTGCCACAACACATCAGACTCTCGCCTACCTTAACAAGCTTCAAAAGGAACCTGAAGACCCACCTCTTCCGACAAGCCTATAACCTGCCGTAACCCTCAGTCTGATACAATGCCGCACAATCAGCTCTACCCTAACCTACTGTATCCTCACCTATCCCTTGTAGACTGTGAGCCCTCGTGGGCAGGGACCTCTCTCCTCCTGTACCTGTCTGTGCCTTGTATTGTTTATGATTATTGTGCTTGTCCCTATTATGTATACCCCTTTCACATGTAAAGCGCCATAGAATTGATGGCGCTATAATAATAAATAATAATAATAATAATAATAATGTGTGAGTTGTCTTTGTTCTGATTTTTTTTTCGTAAAAATTGGGAACAGCTCCACTTTTATTCATGGTTGTGTTTGGTATTGCAAGTCAGTTTTTTTAAGGGTATGCAAATTAGCGCTCCTTCAGTAAGAATTAAGTTTCTGCCGCCTATTGGAGATATAACAAAAATAAAAAAATACTTATCAGCCACTCCACCACCATCTGCAATTTCTGATATAGAGAAAGGCATGCACGTATCAGAGTCCAAAGCAATCCAAAAAAATCCAAGAAAAATCCAGCAATCCCAAATGATAAAAAAATCCAAAACTTTATTTTGCATTTTAAAATTCCATGGTTAGGACTCCATTACAAGTGAAACAGATGACGCGTTTCAGATCCAACAGATCCTTACTATTGGAGATAGTTTCCTTTTAAAGGGTTAAAAATAAACTATCACCAGGATTTTCCTATATAACCTAAAGCCAGTGCTATACTGGCACTATCAGGCTGATTCTTTACATACCTGTAGTGGTCAGCTCAGATGTATAGGTTTTGAACTCCAAGAAAGTAAAGTTTATAAAATCGGTAGCAGCTGAGGATTAGATAATACCTGGGGGTATGCAGAGTTATCCCATCCCCTTGTTAGAATTAACATAAGTATTATACAATCGATCTAACTTTTCTCTTCCAGGATATGTGGTGAGATCATACCCATGTGACCAGAATGGGCAGGGTCTCAGCCAATAGGAAAATGTTGCTTCCTGATACCAGCTTTGATGGCTGAGGCCACGCCCTTTGTGTTCGGTGCTATACTGGCACTATCAGGCTGATTCTATACAGAACTGTAGTGGTCAGCTCAGATGTTTAGGTTTTGAAATCCAAGAAAGTAAAGTTTATAAAATCGGTAGCAGCTGAGGATTAGATGATATCTGTGGGATATGCAGAGTTATCCCATCCCCTTGTTAGAATTAGCATAAGTATTATACAATCGATGTAACTTTTCTCTTCCAGGAACTGTGTGAGGTCATACCAATGTGACCAGAAAAGGCGTGGCCTCAGCCAACAAAGCTGATATCAGAAAGCAACATTTTGCTATTGACTGAGACGCCGCCCCTTCTGGTCACATGGGTATGACCTCACACAGGTCATGGAAGAGAAAAGTTACATCGATTGTATAATACTTATGTTAATTCTAACAGGGGGAGGGGATAACTATGAAACCCCCCAGATATTATCTGCTCCTCAGCTGCTGTCACTCAAGAAGCTACCAATTTTATAAGCTTTACTTTCTTTAATTTCAAAACCTATATATCCAAGCTGACCACTAAAGATATGTATAATATCAGCCTGATAGTGACTGTATAACACCGGCTTTAGATTACATACAAAAATCCTGGTGATTGGTTCCCTTTAATAAGCATTAACCCCTTCACTCCAAAGCAATTTTCCATTTTTTTGTTTCTGTTTTTTTGTGCTCCCCTTCTTCCAAGAGCCGTAACTTTTCTATTTTTCCATCAATCTTGCCATATGAGGGCTTGTTTTTAGTGGGACAAGTTGTACTTATAAGGTAAACCATAATTTTTACCATACTGGAAAACGGCAAAAAAAATTCCAAGTTTGGAAAAATTGTAAGAAAGTGTGATTGCAAGATCATTTTTTGGATATTTTATTTACCGTGTTCACTATAAGGTAAAACTCATGTATCGGTGTGATGCCTCAGGTTAGTACGATTTCATAGATAGCAAACATGTATTGGTTTACTTTTATCTAAGGGGTTAAAACAAATTCAGACGTTTGTCCAAAAACAAGAGGGGCACTTTTTGTGCCATTTTCCGTAATCCATAGCGTTTTAATTTTTTGTGATCTATGGCTCAATGATGGCTTTATTTTTGCATCTTGAGCTGACTTTTTTAATGGTACCATTTTTGCACAGATGCTATGTTTTGATTGCCTATTTTTGCATTTTGCGGAACATTGGGCTCTGATTTAAGCCATGGTGCCTCAATGGATAATGCTCTGTAGGAACTTCAACCTTGTGCTGTTTAGATAGGTCCATCAGGGTCCTCTCTGCCGTTTTCTTGATTATCAAGGGTTCCTGGTCTTCCCCTTCACTGTGTTACTTCTATTCTTCTGACCATGATGTTCTTTTCCAGTGATTACTGTCTTTCTTTACTGTGTCCAAAGTAGGCAAGTCGAACTTTGGTGAGTCTTGCCAAGAGTGACCTGTCTGGCTTAATGTGTTCCAAAATTGATTTGTTTTTTTCTTCTTGTCATCCTTGGTATTGATAACATCCTTCTCCAGCACTACATTTTAAAGGCGTTAATTCTTCTTCCATCTTGTTTCTTTATCGTCAAGGTTTCGCATCCATATGTTACTTCAGGAAAGACCAGACTATGTAGGAGCCAAGACCAGACTATGTATGAGCCGAGACCAGACTATGTATGAGCCGAAAACCTATAAAACGTGAGTGACCAAGCCAAATAAAAATATATATAATCTTTATTGAAAATCATTAAAACAAACATGTAGGACAAACAATGATGAGGACACATTCAGTTAACCTCAGGTAAACAGAAATATACAAACAATAAATAGCAAATATGCATACTGGCCGTGTGTCAAAAAGGCATAAGATAGTGCACCAGAAAAAATACTGTCAAGTTTCTTAGGGAGCCGAAAGTCTTTGGGTGGATAAGAAATGTCCCAAAGAACGCCTATAAAATAGGACTATATTAAATGCAAGCTGAACAAAGCTTAGTCCTTCACTAAAGACTAGAAGTATGAGATCCGCATTCCCATTACCGCAACACGTGGCATATATCAAGGAAAGCCAAGAGAGCATATGTCTATGATAATAACAGGATTGTAATCCTATAGGATGTAAGTGTAATGGTTATAAAAACATAGAAAAATCAAGTGGTATAACCACAAAGTGTTTCCCAAATGCCTACAGTCCCAAAAGGGAGGGACAGGATCTCAACCACACATATAGGGATGAAGACAGAAACCGACACAAAAAAAAAAAAAAAACAAAAAAAAAGGTGCCAGAATGACACTGTAGCAACAGGGCTAGACTAAGGAAGTCATATTCCCAGTGTTATAATGCATGAAGAGGATTATAACAAACAAAGAAGGCGGCATGGCTTACAATACCAACAGTGTTTACACCTTACAAAGGCACAAAACCAGCCATAAAGACCCACCTTAACACTGGGTTATCAGCCCACAATGACACACACCAAAATGATGTTAACCTGAGGGTAGAATACCCCGACACGTGTTTCGCAGAAAAGCTTCTTCCAAGGGGTGCTGATGCCAGTCAATACCCAGGTATATATACCCCCATCCATCAGCGTGATGTGTAGCAGCGGCGCTCAATCACAGCTCCACCATTGTGCACATGGGGTCTGGCGTCTGACATCATCATGCTCCGCCCATGTCAGACTCGTCATCACATGGGAGGAGCATGGCGAGGCAGGAAGACACGTCGCCCCACAGCACAAAGGGTGGGCGGAGAAATGAGCGCTCCACACCCGCTGGGAAATACTGCCATAGAAACAAGGCAAAACAACAATGTGTCAGTGGCACACAGCTCAGAGACCACTCATACAAACAAGAAACACACTAGAGTGCACGCAAGGTTCAAGCCCGAAGAGTATAGGAAGAAAAATTGTAATGCCGTTTGTTTAGAAAGGATTATTAATTTTATAATAAAAGGAAAAAATGAAAAAAAAAAAAAAAAAAAGTATATATATATATATATCTTAATACAAACATGCATGCAAAAGCATGCACATACATGTCCCCATAAGGATTCTACACACATAAAAAATACAATAACCATGTGAAAAATACATATAATATAAAATATAAGTCTAAAAGTGCATAGTACAAAAATTGCTGTTACACAATAGCAATAGAAAAGTGCATAGTGCATGTAAAACTAATGCAAAAACGCATAATAAAAGTGTAAAGTGCAAAGATGACCAAACATGTATTAAAATGCATATGAAAGGCCCATGTGTAGTGGCGCACAACGAAAATCAGCAAAACCAATGCTCAGCATATGTTGTGCAAAGGAAGGTGTTTGAAACCAATGTAGAGACAATGTAAAAAGAAACAGAAAAAGATATAAATATACATACACAGAAGAGATAAAAAGACATATAAAAACATGATATCTTTATTATGAAAAAAAAAAAAAAAAAAAAAAAGGGGAACCATATATATTAAAATACACATGCAAGAATGCATATGTATACCTACACGTGCACATATACATGCATACACACATAAAAATGAGAGAGAAAAGAAGTGTGCCAAGAATATTACATTAAAAATACAATACAAATAATACAAAAATACGTAATGTGGTTTGTAGAAATCCACTTGTGAGGATGTCCACAGGAATGAAACTAAAAACAAAGACAAAGACAGGGGGAATTAAAAACAAATTTATTCAAAAAACATTCAGATTAAAATATACCGAAGGGCATAGACTAAAAGCGAATGTTAAAATTATAGGAATGGGACAAAACTCATGACGTCATTAAGGCCATGTGGACGAACAGAACCAATCTTAGAGATCCAACGGGTTTCTAATTGAGCCAACCGCTTCTTAAAGTCACCTCCTCTACTATCCAGGATCACCTTATCAATTCCAAAAGCCTGCAACCCACTGCTGTTGCAGCCGTGCTTAGACTTAAAATGTCGTGGGATAGGCTTTAGGGTAGAGGTATCCTGGACAGTGGCTGCCTTCTCAATGTCACGCACATGTTCTCTGATACGTGTTTTCAATGGTCTAGATGTAAGACCAACATATATAAGATTGCATGGGCAAGTGGCATAATATACCACATGCGTTGTGTTACAGGTCATGTGTTGAGTAATCCGGAATTCATGATTTCCGTCACTGGACTTGAAATTCAAAGCTCTGACCATATTCGGACACGCAATGCAACTGCGGCAAGGATAGAAACCCCATTTGGGTCCCGCTGTTCCAAAAGAATTACTCTTAGGGCCTTCATAACAGCTATGTGTAAGGAGATCCTTCAAATTGGGAGATCTCCTATATGTAACAGCAGGGATCGGTGGAAGATACTTAGACAGAGTTGGATCAGACCGAAGGATAGGCCAAAATTTTTCCAAAATTATTTTAACTTCTTGCCATCTGTTGTTGTAGGTAGAGATAAATCTTACCTGCTGATCATTCTGCTTCTGCCTATGTGAGTGTAACAAAGCTTCCCTCTTCATGTTTTTGGCTCTCAAAAACCCTTTCTTGATGCTCCTGTTTGAGTATCCACGATTTTTAAAGCGATCGCTCAGGTCCTCAGCTTGTTTGTAAAAGGCATCTTCGGACGAACAAATTCGTCGAGTCCTCAAAAACTGGCCTGTTGGAATACCAGAGATAAGGGAATAAGGATGCGATGAAGTAGCATGTAGCAATGCGTTAACAGACGAGGGTTTCCGAAAAACCTCAGACTGTAAAAATCCATTGGCATCCTTAGAAACCAGAACATCAAGAAATTCAATACTAGATTGACTGTACTTATGTGTTACCTTGATGTTCATGGAGTTCAAATTGAGTTTCTGCAGAAACATCACCAGATCCCCCTCTGAACCCTGCCAAATCATAAAAACATCGTCAATATAGCGGGTCCAAACAAGAACTTGTTCAATATACTCAGAGAAATCAGGTGAAAAGAAAATGCCCCTCTCCCACAGCCCCAAGAACAAATTTGCATAAGAGGGCGCGAAAGCCGCCCCCATTGCAGTACCTTGGAGCTGCAGGTAGAGGGCGCCCTTGAACAAAAAATAATTATGAGTGAGGGCAAAATCGACAAGGGAGAGGAGAAAATGGATATCATCCAGATCCATCATGGTCATGTTTAGAAAGGTCTCTACGGCTCTCATCCCATCATGATGACGTATAGACGTGTACAGTGACTCGATATCACACGTCACCAGCCACATATCATCATCCATTTGAATATTCTCAATTTTATGAAGGAAGTCATTAGTATCCTTCAGAAAGGATGGTAGATTTTCCACTATGGGTTTCAAGTGGAAATCTATATACCTACCCACAGTCTCACAAAGACTTCCATTTCCCGATACAATAGGACGTCCAGACGGAGACACTGTATTCTTGTGGACTTTCGGTAGTAGATATAGGCAAGCCGTCCTGGGAGACTTGGGAATGAGACCTTCTTTCATCTCCTTGTTGATTATACCATTCTCACAGGCCTCTTCCAAAATAGCAGATAACTGTGTATGAAAAGAAGAAGTCGGGTTGAAAGTAAGTTTCTTGTAACAAGTGCCATCATTCAGCTGCCTGAATGCCTCCTTTTCATACATCACAATGGGCCATACGACAACGTTACCCCCTTTATCAGCGGGTTTGATGATTACATCCCTTCGTTTTTTCAAATCCTGTAAAGCCCTTCTCTGAGATTTGGAGAGATTGTCGTTTGGTATCCTAGTGGAAATTCTGCTAAACTCTTCAGAAACCAACCGCACAAATACATCTATATCGGGATACATGGTAAGAGGAGGAAATTTCTTGGGTTTCGGAATCATAAACTTACCACATACAGACGGGACATCCTGTTCACCACCCAATTCTTTGAGAATTTATATGGCCTGTAGTTCTTCACTAGACCAACCATCTGATTTTTCGTGGATTTTCTTTAAAACCAATTTGCGAGCAAAAAGGTGTAAATCCTTTATTGCTATAAAGGAATCAAATGAACAAGTAGGGGAGAAACTCAAACCCAAGCTCAAGACATCGATTTGGTCAGTGGTAAGAGAAATATCAGATAGATTAATTACCTTCAATTTAGTGTCCGGAAGATGAGGAGTCTTTTTCTGTACAAAACCCTTGCCAACATATTTGCGCTTCCCAAATCGATCATTCGTGTTGCTCCTCAAGTTATATGTTTCTGATTCATCTTCAGTGGAGGAAATAGACGTTGATGCTATAGATCGTCTATGATGTCCCTTATTTTGTGCTGTCCCCTGCCATCTATAAACTCTCTTAAGTTGGTAATCCTGGAGATCTCTCTGGAATTTTTTAACTTTCTGTTCTTGAACCTCTTTTTCCCAAATAAGAAATTGTTTATCCACGTCTACTTTAAAAGATTCCATACTTAGTGTAGACAGGATCTCATTCAATTTCGTCTGGTTGTTTTCAATCTCCTTTTCCACAGAAACTAAGCTGCTTTGATTAATTTCAATTAGAAGACGAATCAAATCCTTGGAGCAGGTATCACAAACTTGTTCCCACTTAGTTCTAAACTCAAGGTCTTCCACAGGGAAGGAAGGCAGAATTCTTACCCGAAGACCCCGAGGTATCAAATTTTTACTCAAATATTTTTCAAGGGTAGCTTTACCCCACCAGATCCTAAGTCTTTTCTTCAACAGATATTTCAAATTGTTTTTAATTTCAGAGGAGTGTCCCATTCCTACTGTGTCACTGATCGTGACCTCATCATTAAATAGTGTATCAATACTGGACAACCAATTTTTGTCACGGGATTTGATATCCATAGTTGGGTCAATCTGTAAGCCACAGAAAAAGATATGAGAACCAATTAAATGACCAAAAGGTAAAGATAGCTACACTCATTCAATAACAAAAACCTATAAAACGTGAGTGACCAAGCCAAATAAAAATATATATAATCTTTATTGAAAATCATTAAAACAAACATGTAGGACAAACAATGATGAGGACACATTCAGTTAACCTCAGGTAAACAGAAATATACAAACAATAAATAGCAAATATGCATACTGGCCGTGTGTCAAAAAGGCATAAGATAGTGCACCAGAAAAAATACTGTCAAGTTTCTTAGGGAGCCGAAAGTCTTTGGGTGGATAAGAAATGTCCCAAAGAACGCCTATAAAATAGGACTATATTAAATGCAAGCTGAACAAAGCTTAGTCCTTCACTAGTGATGAGCGAGTACTAAAAAGCTCGGGTGCTCGAAGCTCGGGCCGAGCATCCCAAGATACTCGTGTACTCGGGCCGAGCAACGAGCCCAATGTTATCCTATGGGAGACCCGAGTATTTTTGTGAAATGACCCCCCGGCAGCATGGAGAAACCCTAAAAATGTCACAAAAGTCTCAGAAGAGTGCTCAAATGACATGGCAACAGCATGGGGAAGACCCCTTGAAGCATTTATCACTGAAAAGTCACAGCTGTGAACAATTTTGTCCGCGTTTTACGCCATTTTTACGGACTCACCAGAAAACCTTCCAAAATGACCCCAAAATGATTTTTCATGGCGGAAATGTTAAGGGCACATACCCAATAGTGAGATAGAGCTGGTGTATGTTACTTTTTGAGATTAATACATGAAAGATTTTACGTGAAAACATTGTGTGGCACTCCGATGTCCCTGAGAAGAGACGTACATGAAGGCCTCTTGAGTCTAATGTGCCCATTTTGAGGAAGTGAGTCTTTGTAGTATTTTCCTTTGCCAGGGCAGTCCAAAATTGTGAGGTTCACCAATGCCCCTGCATACAGACGTGCATGAGGGCCTCAAAACATTAAGTGTCCATTGTCAGGAAGTGGGTCTATTTTAGTATAGCCCTTTGCCAGGGCAGCCAAAAATTGGGAGGCTCCACGTTGTCCCTGGATAGAGACGTGCATGATGGCCTGTAAACCTGAAGTGCCCATTGTAAGGAAGTGGGTCTATTTTAGTATAGCCCTTTGCCAGGGCAGCCAAAAATTGGGAGGCTCCACGTTGTCCCTGGATAGAGACGTGCATGATGGCCTGTAAACCTGAAGTGCCCATTGTAAGGAAGTGGGTGTATTTCAGTATAGCCCTTTGCCAGGGCAGCCAAAAATTGGGAGACTCCACATTGTCCCTGGGTAGAGACGTGCATGAGGGCCTCAAAACATTAAGTGTCCATTGTCAGGAAGTGGGTGTATTATAGTATAGCCCTTAGGCAGGGCAGCCAAAAATTGGGAGGCTCCACATTGTCCCTGGATAGAGACGTGCATGATGGCCTGTAAACCTGAAGTGCCCATTGTAAGGAAGTGGGTCTATTGTAGTATAGCCCTTAGGCAGGGCAGCCAAAAATTGGGAGGCTCCACATTGTCCCTGGATAGAGACGTGCATGATGGCCTGTAAACCTGAAGTGCCCATTGTAAGGAAGTGGGTGTATTATAGTATAGCCCTTAGGCAGGGCAGCCAAAAATTGGGAGGCTCCACATTGTCCCTGGATAGAGACGTGCATGATGGCCTGTAAACCTGAAGTGCCCATTGTAAGGAAGTGGGTCTATTGTAGTATAGCCCTTAGGCAGGGCAGCCAAAAATTGGGAGGCACCACATTGTCCCTGGATAGAGACGTGCATGATGGCCTGTAAACCTGAAGTGCCCATTGTCAGGAAGTGGGTGTATTATAGTATAGCCCTTAGGCAGGGCAGCCAAAAATTGGGAGGCTCCACATTGTCCCTGGATAGAGACGTGCATGATGGCCTGTAAACCTGAAGTGCCCATTGTAAGGAAGTGGGTCTATTGTGGTATAGCCCTTAGGCAGGGCAGCCAAAAATTGGGAGGCTCCACATTGTCCCTGGATAGAGACGTGCATGATGGCCTGTAAACCTGAAGTGCCCATTGTCAGGAAGTGGGTGTATTATAGTATAGCCCTTAGGCAGGGCAGCCAAAAATTGGGAGGCTCCACATTGTCCCTGGATAGAGACGTGCATGATGGCCTGTAAACCTGAAGTGCCCATTGTAAGGAAGTGGGTCTATTGTAGTATAGCCCTTAGGCAGGGCAGCCAAAAATTGGGAGGCTCCACATTGTCCCTGGATAGAGACGTGCATGATGGCCTGTAAACCTGAAGTGCCCATTGTAAGGAAGTGGGTCTATTTTAGTATAGCCCTTTGCCAGGGCAGCCAAAAATTGGGAGGCTCCACGTTGTCCCTGGATAGAGACGTGCATGATGGCCTGTAAACCTGAAGTGCCCATTGTAAGGAAGTGGGTCTATTTCAGTATAGCCCTTTGCCAGGGCAGCCAAAAATTGGGAGGCTCCACATTGTCCCTGGGTAGAGACGTGCATGAGGGCCTCAAAACATTAAGTGTCCATTGTCAGGAAGTGGGTGTATTATAGTATAGCCCTTAGGCAGGGCAGCCAAAAATTGGGAGGCTCCACGTTGTCCCTGGATAGAGACGTGCATGATGGCCTGTAAACCTGAAGTGCCCATTGTAAGGAAGTGGGTCTATTGTAGTATAGCCCTTAGGCAGGGCAGCCAAAAATTGGGAGGCTCCACGTTGTCCCTGGGTAGAGACGTGCATGAGGGCCTCAAAACATTAAGTGTCCATTTTAAGGAAGTGGGTGTATTATAGTATAGCCCTTAGGCAGGGCAGCCAAAAATTGGGAGGCTCCACGTTGTCCCTGGGTAGAGACATGCATGAGGGCCTCAAAACATTAAGTGTCCATTTTAAGGAAGTGGGTGTATTATAGTATAGCCCTTAGGCAGGGCAGCCAAAAATTGGGAGGCTCCACGTTGTCCCTGGATAGAGACGTGCATGAGGGCCTCAAAACATTAAGTGTCCATTTTAAGGAAGTGGGTGTATTATAGTATAGCCCTTAGGCAGGGCAGCCAAAAATTGGGAGGCTCCACGTTGTCCCTGGGTAGAGACGTGCATGAGGGCCTCAAAACATTAAGTGTCCATTTTAAGGAAGTGGGTGTATTATAGTATAGCCCTTAGGCAGGGCAGCCAAAAATTGGGAGGCTCCACGTTGTCCCTGGGTAGAGACGTGCATGAGGGCCTCAAAACATTAAGTGTCCATTTTAAGGAAGTGGGTGTATTATAGTATAGCCCTTAGACAGGGCAGCCAAAAATTGGGAGGCTCCACGTTGTCCCTGGATAGAGACGTGCATGATGGCCTGTAAACCTGAAGTGCCCATTGTAAGGAAGTGGGTCTATTGTAGTATAGCCCTTAGGCAGGGCAGCCAAAAATTGGGAGGCTCCACGTTGTCCCTGGGTAGAGACGTGCATGAGGGCCTCAAAACATTAAGTGTCCATTTTAAGGAAGTGGGTGTATTATAGTATAGCCCTTAGGCAGGGCAGCCAAAAATTGGGAGGCTCCACGTTGTCCCTGGGTAGAGACGTGCATGAGGGCCTCAAAACATTAAGTGTCCATTTTAAGGAAGTGGGTGTATTATAGTATAGCCCTTAGGCAGGGCAGCCAAAAATTGGGAGGCTCCACGTTGTCCCTGGATAGAGACGTGCATGATGGCCTGTAAACCTGAAGTGCCCATTGTAAGGAAGTGGGTCTATTTCAGTAGAGCCCTTTGCCAGGGCAGCCAAAAATTGGGAGGCTCCACGTTGTCCCTGGGTAGAGACGTGCATGAGGGCCTCAAAACATTAAGTGTCCATTTTAAGGAAGTGGGTGTATTATAGTATAGCCCTTAGGCAGGGCAGCCAAAAATTGGGAGGCTCCACGTTGTCCCTGGGTAGAGACGTGCATGAGGGCCTCAAAACATTAAGTGTCCATTTTAAGGAAGTGGGTGTATTATAGTATAGCCCTTAGGCAGGGCAGCCAAAAATTGGGAGGCTCCACGTTGTCCCTGGGTAGAGACGTGCATGAGGGCCTCAAAACATTAAGTGTCCATTTTAAGGAAGTGGGTGTATTATAGTATAGCCCTTAGGCAGGGCAGCCAAAAATTGGGAGGCTCCACGTTGTCCCTGGATAGAGACGTGCATGATGGCCTGTAAACCTGAAGTGCCCATTGTAAGGAAGTGGGTCTATTGTAGTATAGCCCTTAGGCAGGGCAGCCAAAAATTGGGAGGCTCCACGTTGTCCCTGGCGTGCATGAGGGCCTCAAAACATTAAGTGTCCATTTTAAGGAAGTGGGTGTATTATAGTATAGCCCTTAGGCAGGGCAGCCAAAACTTGGGAGGCTCCACGTTGTCCCTGGGTAGAGACGTGCATGAGGGCCTCAAAACATTAAGTGTCCATTTTAAGGAAGTGGGTGTATTATAGTATAGCCCTTAGGCAGGGCAGCCAAAACTTGGGAGGCTCCACGTTGTCCCTGGGTAGAGACGTGCATGAGGGCCTCAAAACATTAAGTGTCCATTTTAAGGAAATGGGTGTATTATAGTATAGCCCTTAGGCAGGGCAGCCAAAAATTGGGAGGCTCCACGTTGTCCCTGGGTAGAGACGTGCATGAGGGCCTCAAAACATTAAGTGTCCATTTTAAGGAAGTGGGTGTATTATAGTATAGCCCTTAGGCAGGGCAGCCAAAAATTGGGAGGCTCCACGTTGTCCCTGGGTAGAGACGTGCATGAGGGCCTCAAAACATTGTTCCCATTGCAAAGGAGCGGGTCTCCTGTCGTTGTAATGTCCATTCTGCAAAGAATGGGCGAAAAAATTTACCACTGGGGGTATACCTGAAACAAAGGCCTAAGTATTGCAATTTGTAACGGTCATCATCATGGTGGCGCATGAGGAGAAGGAGGAGGAGTCCAGCGATTATCCAAAGTCCAGAAGTGTGTACCCATGGGTGAGTGGAGGTACATGGCAAACTTTAAATTCCGCTCTCATTTGCTGGTGGTGTGGTGAAGTCTGGCCCAATCCAACCCTTGTTCATCTTGATCAGAGTCAGCCTGTCAGCATTTTCAGTTGACAGGCGGGTGCGTTTATCTGTAATGATTCCACCTGCGGCACTAAAAACACGCTCTGACAAAACGCTAGCAGCAGGGCAGGCCAGGACGTCCAAGGCGTAGAGAGCCAATTCATGCCACGTGTCCAGCTTGGATACCCAATAATTGTAAGGCACAGAGGAATGTCGGAGTACTGTTGTTCGATCTGCAAGGTACTCCTTCAGCATCTGGGCAAACTTAGGATTTCTTGTGGCACTACCCCGCACCTCAGGGGCTGTGGTACGTGAGGGGCTGAGAAAACTGTCCCACATCTTAAAGACTGTTCCCCTACCTCTGGCGGATTGGACTTGTGCCTCTCTCGGCTGTACGCCTCGGTTGTCCACTGATTCATGACCTATGCCGCTAGCGTTTTGTGAGGGGAATGCTTTGCCTACTTCCGTGAGTATGGCCTTCCGAAACTGCTGCATTTTGGTTGACCTCTCCTCCACGGGAATAAGAGACAAAAAGTTCTCCTTGTAGCGTGGGTCTAACAGTGTTACCAACCAGTAATGATTGTCGGCCAAGATGTTCTTAACGCGAGGGTCACGAGACAGGCAGCTTACCATAAAGTCAGCCATGTGCGCCAGACTCTTAACAGCCAGGACTTCAGTAGCCTGACCAACAAGATGACTGAACATGCTGTCCTCCTCCTCCTCCTCCTCCTCATCTACCCTGTCCTCTGGCCAGCCACGCTGAACCGAGGATATGACTGGTGTGCATGTCATATCCTCAATTTGGCCGGAGAGTTGCTCCATGTCTTCATCCTCCTCCTCGTCATAGTCCTCCACTGCACGTTGTGATGAGACGAGGCTGGGCTGTGTGTTATCACCCACACCCACTACTGTTTCTTGCTGCAACTCATCGCGCTCTGCCTGCAATGCATCATGTTTGTTTTTCAGCAGAGACCGTTTTAGAAGGCAGAGTAGCGGTATGGTGACGCTAATAATGGCGTCATCACCACTCACCATCTTGGTGGAGTCCTCAAAGTTTTGGAGGATGGTACATAGGTCTGACATCCATCTCCACTCCTCAGGTGTTATGTGTGGAGTTTGACCCATTTCCCGACGGCTTAGGTGATGCAGGTACTCAACAACTGCCCTGTTCTGCTCACATATCCTGACCAACATGTGCAGAGTTGAATTCCAACGCGTGGGGACATCACACACCAGTCTGTGAGCCGGAAGATGCAAACGGCGCTGAAAGCCGGCAAGGCCGGCTGAAGCAGTAGGTGACTTTCGAAAATGTGCAGACAGGCGGCGAACTTTTACCAGCAGATCAGACAGCTCTGGGTATGACTTTATAAACCGCTGAACCACGAGGTTGAGCACATGGGCCACGCATGGAACATGTGTCAGCTGGCCTCGCCTCAAAGCCGCCACCAGGTTCCGGCCATTGTCACACACGACCTTTCCTGGCTTTAGGTTCAGAGGTGTGAGCCAGTGATCTGCCTGCTGTTTCAGAGCTGTCCACAGCTCTTCTGCATTGTGGGGTTTGTCACCTATGCAGATTAGCTTCAGCACAGCCTGTTGCCGCTTCGCCGAGGCAGTGCTGCAGTGCTTCCAGCTTGTGACTGGTGTGGAGGGCACAGTGGATGAGGATGCGCAGGAGGAGGAGGAGGCTGAAGAGCATGACATTCCGGAGCTGTAGAGTGTGGGTGAAACACTGACTGAGGTAGGGCCTGCAAACCTTGGTGTGGGAAGGACGTGTTCCGTCCCTCGCTCAGACTGGGTCCCAGCTTCCACAATATTAACCCAGTGTGCCGTCAACGAGATGTAGCGGCCTTGCCCACAAGCACTTGTCCACGTGTCTGTGGTTAGGTGGACCTTGGGTGAAACAGCGTTGTTCAGGGCACGTGTGATGTTTTGTGACACGTGGTTATGCAACGCGGGGACGGCACACCGGGAGAAATAGTGGCGGCTGGGGACCGAGTAACGTGGGACAGCTGCCGCCATCAGGTCACGGAATGCTTCAGTCTCCACCAGCCTAAAAGGCAACATTTCCAGCGCAAGCAGTCGCGAAATGTTAGCATTTAGAACTGTGGCATGTGGGGTGTTGGCAGTGTATTTGCGCCTGCGTTCAAAGGTTTGCTGAATGGATAACTGAACGCTGCGCTGGGACAAGGACGTGCTTGATGATGGTGTTCTTTCTGCGTAGGCAACTGCAGGTGCAGGAGTGGAGGACGCTTGTTCGCAGGCAGCATGGACAGAGGATTGGCTCGCATGCACAACCAGCGAAGACGTAGCAGTGACATCAGCAAGCACTGCTCCTCGACTCTGTTGTACTTCCCACAAAGTCGGGTGCTTGGCTGACATGTGCCTGATCATGCTGGTGGTGGTCAGGCTGCTAGTTTTGGTACCCCTGCTGATGCTGGCACGGCAGGTGTTGCAAATGGCCTTTTTTGAATCATCTGGATCCAACTTAAAAAACTGCCAGACTCGGGAAGACCTAACATTTGTACAGGCACCTTGTGTCGTCGTGTTGTTCCGGGGAACGGTTGCCTGACTTCTGCCTGGGGCCACCACCCTGCTTCTTACTGCCTGTTGTGATGCTACGCCTCCCTCCCCCTGTGCACTGCTGTCCTCGCTCTGCATATCCTCCTGCCAGGTTGGGTCAGTTACTGGATCATCCACCACGTCGTCTTCCTCTTCCGCACCCTGCTCCTCCTCCTGACTTGCTGACAATTGTGTCTCATCATCGTCCACCACTTGTTGAGACACGTTGCCAACTTCGTGAGAACGTGGCTGCTCAAATATTTGGCCATCTGTACAGACGATCTCCTCATGACCCACTTCAATATGAGCTGGCGAGAGGCCAGAATGTGTGAATGGAAACGTGAACAGCTCTTCCGAGTGTCCAAGTGTGGGATCATTAATGTCCGAGGAGGACGTGTACTCAGCCTGGTGGTAGGAAGGAGGATCAGGTTCAGAAATGTGCGGTGCAGTATCACGGCTACTGACACTTGACCGTGTGGAAGACAGAGTGTTTGTGGTGGTGCCAATCTGACTGGAAGCATTATCTGCTATCCAACTAACAACCTGTTGACACTGGTCTTGGTTCAAGAGCGGTGTACTGCTGCGGTCCCCAAGAATTTGGGACAGGACGTGCGAGCGACTAGATGTGGCCCTTTGTTGTGGCGAAATTAGAGCTTGCCCACGACCTCGGCCTCTGCCTGCACCACCATCACGTCCACTTCCTTGTTCCTTGCCAATGCCCTTGCGCATTTTGCAATGCTGTGAACTGCTGACGTGTATATTCACTACTTGTGCGTTATATCAAAGTGTGTGGAAATTGCACACAAGTGCACCTGTACGCTGCCACCAACAGGCACACACGTGCGGTTTTAAAAACCAAGCACGGACGCAATAATAACCTAACAGGTTTTTTTGGGGAGCGACAATTACAGACAAGTCAGACACTATCTGGACTGTTTTACACTGTGTACACCAGCCCCAGATATGATGAAGGCTGGTATACGGTCACCACTACCCTGCCTGCCTGCCTGTATACTGGTACAATAGTCCTGACAAGGACTCTTTTGGTCACTAGCCTGTATTCAGACCTGGCTATACCCTGCCTGTATATAGCAACAGTAGTCCTGAGAAGGACTCTGCTACTGTACTCCGACCTGGCTATACGCTGCCTGCCTGTATACAACTAGAATAGTCCTGAGAAGGACTTTTGGTCACACTGTTTGCAGCCCTGCAACTGAAAAAGCTATAAAGGTCCGCAAAGCTTTCCCTGAATCAGCGACACTCTCCCTACACTGAATGTCTGAATAGCTGTGAGCAGAGCACAGCGCGCCGGCCGATATAAAGGCTCGGTCACGCTGTGCAGGCCGGCCAATCACTGCAATTCCACAACTAACAGGGCTGTGGCATTGCAGTGGTCTGCCAGCCAATCCCTGCATGAGGGCTGGCTATCAAAAGAGCGCCAACATGCAGAAATGAAGACCACGAGTACAGCACGAGTATCGCGAGATTACTCGGTCCCCGCCGAGCAGCCCGAGTACAGCGATACTCGTGCGAGTACCGAGTAGTGACAAGCATGCTCGCTCATCACTATCCTTCACTAAAGACTAGAAGTATGAGATCCGCATTCCCATTACCGCAACACGTGGCATATATCAAGGAAAGCCAAGAGAGCATATGTCTATGATAATAACAGGATTGTAATCCTATAGGATGTAAGTGTAATGGTTATAAAAACATAGAAAAATCAAGTGGTATAACCACAAAGTGTTTCCCAAATGCCTACAGTCCCAAAAGGGAGGGACAGGATCTCAACCACACATATAGGGATGAAGACAGAAACCGACACAAAAAAAAAAAAAAAAAAAAAGGTGCCAGAATGACACTGTAGCAACAGGGCTAGACTAAGGAAGTCATATTCCCAGTGTTATAATGCATGAAGAGGATTATAACAAACAAAGAAGGCGGCATGGCTTACAATACCAACAGTGTTTACACCTTACAAAGGCACAAAACCAGCCATAAAGACCCACCTTAACACTGGGTTATCAGCCCACAATGACACACACCAAAATGATGTTAACCTGAGGGTAGAATACCCCGACACGTGTTTCGCAGAAAAGCTTCTTCCAAGGGGTGCTGATGCCAGTCAATACCCAGGTATATATACCCCCATCCATCAGCGTGATGTGTAGCAGCGGCGCTCAATCACAGCTCCACCATTGTGCACATGGGGTCTGGCGTCCGACATCATCATGCTCCGCCTATGTCAGACTCGTCATCACATGGGAGGAGCATGGCGAGGCAGGAAGACACGTCGCCCCACAGCACAAAGGGTGGGCGGAGAAATGAGCGCTCCACACCCGCTGGGAAATACTGCCATAGAAACAAGGCAAAACAACAATGTGTCAGTGGCACACAGCTCAGAGACCACTCATACAAACAAGAAACACACTAGAGTGCACGCAAGGTTCAAGCCCGAAGAGTATAGGAAGAAAAATTGTAATGCCATTTGTTTAGAAAGGATTAATAATTTTATAATAAAAGGAAAAAATGAAAAAAAAAAAAAAAAAATATATAAGTATATATATATATATCTTAATACAAACATGCATGCAAAAGCATGCACATACATGTCCCCATAAGGATTCTGCACACATAAAAAATACAATAACCATGTGAAAAATACATATAATATAAAATATAAGTCTAAAAGTGCATAGTACAAAAATTGCTGTTACACAATAGCAATAGAAAAGTGCATAGTGCATGTAAAACTAATGCAAAAACGCATAATAAAAGTGTAAAGTGCAAAGATGACCAAACATGTATTAAAATGCATATGAAAGGCCCATGTGTAGTGGCGCACAACGAAAAGCAAAACCAATGCTCAGCATATGTTGTGCAAAGGAAGGTGTTCGAAACCAATGTAGAGACAATGTAAAAAGAAACAGAAAAAGATATAAATATACATACACAGAAGAGATAAAAAGACATATAAAAACATGATATCTTTATTATGAAAAAAAAAAAAAAAAAAAAAGGGGAACCATATATATTAAAATACACATGCAAGAATGCATATGTATACCTACACGTGCACATATACATGCATACACACATAAAAATGAGAGAGAAAAGAAGTGTGCCAAGAATATTACATTAAAAATACAATACAAATAATACAAAAATACGTAATGTGGTTTGTAGAAATCCACTTGTGAGGATGTCCACAGGAATGAAACTAAAAACAAAGACAAAGACAGGGGGAATTAAAAACAAATTTATTCAAAAAACATTCAGATTAAAATATACCGAAGGGCATAGACTAAAAGCGAATGTTAAAATTATAGGAATGGGACAAAACTCATTTTTATGTGTGTATGCATGTATATGTGCACATGTAGGTATTTTTTTTTTTTTTTTTTTTTCATAATAAAGATATCATGTTTTTATATGTCTTTTTATCTCTTCTGTGTATGTATATTTATATCTTTTTCTGTTTCTTTTTACATTGTCTCTACATTGGTTTCAAACACCTTCCTTTGCACAACATATGCTGAGCATTGGTTTTGCTGATTTTCGTTGTGCGCCACTACACATGAGCCTTTCATATGCATTTTAATACATGTTTGGTCATCTTTGCACTTTACACTTTTATTATGCGTTTTTGCATTAGTTTTACATGCACTATGCACTTTTCTATTGCTATTGTGTAACAGCAATTTTTGTACTATGCACTTTTAGACTTATATTTTATATTATATGTATTTTTCACATGGTTATTGTATTTTTTATGTGTGCAGAATCCTTATGGGGACATGTATGTGCATGCTTTTGCATGCATGTTTGTATTAAGATATATATATATATACTTATATATTTTTTTTTTTTTTTTTTTTTTCATTTTTTCCTTTTATTATAAAATTAATAATCCTTTCTAAACAAACGGCATTACAATTTTTCTTCCTATACTCTTCGGGCTTGAACCTTGCGTGCACTCTAGTGTGTTTCTTGTTTGTATGAGTGGTCTCTGAGCTGTGTGCCACTGACACATTGTTGTTTTGCCTTGTTTCTATGGCAGTATTTCCCAGCGGGTGTGGAGCGCTCATTTCTCCGCCCACCCTTTGTGCTGTGGGGCGACGTGTCTTCCTGCCTCGCCATGCTCCTCCCATGTGATGACGAGTCTGACATGGGCGGAGCATGATGATGTCAGACGCCAGACCCCATGTGCACAATGGTGGAGCTGTGATTGAGCGCCGCTGCTACACATCACGCTGATGGATGGGGGTATATATACCTGGGTATTGACTGGCATCAGCACCCCTTGGAAGAAGCTTTTCTGCGAAACACGTGTCGGGGTATTCTACCCTCAGGTTAACATCATTTTGGTGTGTGTCATTGTGGGCTGATAACCCAGTGTTAAGGTGGGTCTTTATGGCTGGTTTTGTGCCTTTGTAAGGTGTAAACACTGTTGGTATTGTAAGCCATGCCGCCTTCTTTGTTTGTTATAATCCTCTTCATGCATTATAACACTGGGAATATGACTTCCTTAGTCTAGCCCTGTTGCTACAGTGTCATTCTGGCACCTTTTTTTTTTTTTTTTTTTTTTTTTTGTGTCGGTTTCTGTCTTCATCCCTATATGTGTGGTTGAGATCCTGTCCCTCCCTTTTGGGACTGTAGGCATTTGGGAAACACTTTGTGGTTATACCACTTGATTTTTCTATGTTTTTATAACCATTACACTTACATCCTATAGGATTACAATCCTGTTATTATCATAGACATATGCTCTCTTGGCTTTCCTTGATATATGCCACGTGTTGCGGTAATGGGAATGCGGATCTCATACTTCTAGTCTTTAGTGAAGGACTAAGCTTTGTTCAGCTTGCATTTAATATAGTCCTATTTTATAGGCGTTCTTTGGGACATTTCTTATCCACCCAAAGACTTTCGGCTCCCTAAGAAACTTGACAGTATTTTTTCTGGTGCACTATCTTATGCCTTTTTGACACACGGCCAGTATGCATATTTGCTATTTATTGTTTGTATATTTCTGTTTACCTGAGGTTAACTGAATGTGTCCTCATCATTGTTTGTCCTACATGTTTGTTTTAATGATTTTCAATAAAGATTATATATATTTTTATTTGGCTTGGTCACTCACGTTTTATAGGTTTTTGTTATTGAATGAGTGTAGCTATCTTTACCTTTTGGTCATTTAATTGGTTCTCATATCTTTTTCTGTGGCTTACAGATTGACCCAACTATGGATATCAAATCCCGTGACAAAAATTGGTTGTCCAGTATTGATACACTATTTAATGATGAGGTCACGATCAGTGACACAGTAGGAATGGGACACTCCTCTGAAATTAAAAACAATTTGAAATATCTGTTGAAGAAAAGACTTAGGATCTGGTGGGGTAAAGCTACCCTTGAAAAATATTTGAGTAAAAATTTGATACCTCGGGGTCTTCGGGTAAGAATTCTGCCTTCCTTCCCTGTGGAAGACCTTGAGTTTAGAACTAAGTGGGAACAAGTTTGTGATACCTGCTCCAAGGATTTGATTCGTCTTCTAATTGAAATTAATCAAAGCAGCTTAGTTTCTGTGGAAAAGGAGATTGAAAACAACCAGACGAAATTGAATGAGATCCTGTCTACACTCAGTATGGAATCTTTTAAAGTAGACGTGGATAAACAATTTCTTATTTGGGAAAAAGAGGTTCAAGAACAGAAAGTTAAAAAATTCCAGAGAGATCTCCAGGATTACCAACTTAAGAGAGTTTATAGATGGCAGGGGACAGCACAAAATAAGGGACATCATAGACGATCTATAGCATCAACGTCTATTTCCTCCACTGAAGATGAATCAGAAACATATAACTTGAGGAGCAACACGAATGATCGATTTGGGAAGCGCAAATATGTTGGCAAGGGTTTTGTACAGAAAAAGACTCCTCATCTTCCGGACACTAAATTGAAGGTAATTAATCTATCTGATATTTCTCTTACCACTGACCAAATCGATGTCTTGAGCTTGGGTTTGAGTTTCTCCCCTACTTGTTCATTTGATTCCTTTATAGCAATAAAGGATTTACACCTTTTTGCTCGCAAATTGGTTTTAAAGAAAATCCACGAAAAATCAGATGGTTGGTCTAGTGAAGAACTACAGGCCATAGAAATTCTCAAAGAATTGGGTGGTGAACAGGATGTCCCGTCTGTATGTGGTAAGTTTATGATTCCGAAACCCAAGAAATTTCCTCCTCTTACCATGTATCCCGATATAGATGTATTTGTGCGGTTGGTTTCTGAAGAGTTTAGCAGAATTTCCACTAGGATACCAAACGACAATCTCTCCAAATCTCAGAGAAGGGCTTTACAGGATTTGAAAAAACGAAGGGATGTAATCATCAAACCCGCTGATAAAGGGGGTAACGTTGTCATATGGCCCATTGTGATGTATGAAAAGGAGGCATTCAGGCAGCTGAATGATGGCACTTGTTACAAGAAACTTACTTTCAACCCGACTTCTTCTTTTCATACACAGTTATCTGCTATTTTGGAAGAGGCCTGTGAGAATGGTATAATCAACAAGGAGATGAAAGAAGGTCTCATTCCCAAGTCTCCCAGGACGGCTTGCCTATATCTACTACCGAAAGTCCACAAGAATACAGTGTCTCCGTCTGGACGTCCTATTGTATCGGGAAATGGAAGTCTTTGTGAGACTGTGGGTAGGTATATAGATTTCCACTTGAAACCCATAGTGGAAAATCTACCATCCTTTCTGAAGGATACTAATGACTTCCTTCATAAAATTGAGAATATTCAAATGGATGATGATATGTGGCTGGTGACGTGTGATATCGAGTCACTGTACACGTCTATACGTCATCATGATGGGATGAGAGCCGTAGAGACCTTTCTAAACATGACCATGATGGATCTGGATGATATCCATTTTCTCCTCTCCCTTGTCGATTTTGCCCTCACTCATAATTATTTTTTGTTCAAGGGCGCCCTCTACCTGCAGCTCCAAGGTACTGCAATGGGGGCGGCTTTCGCGCCCTCTTATGCAAATTTGTTCTTGGGGCTGTGGGAGAGGGGCATTTTCTTTTCACCTGATTTCTCTGAGTATATTGAACAAGTTCTTGTTTGGACCCGCTATATTGACGATGTTTTTATGATTTGGCAGGGTTCAGAGGGGGATCTGGTGATGTTTCTGCAGAAACTCAATTTGAACTCCATGAACATCAAGGTAACACATAAGTACAGTCAATCTAGTATTGAATTTCTTGATGTTCTGGTTTCTAAGGATGCCAATGGATTTTTACAGTCTGAGGTTTTTCGGAAACCCTCGTCTGTTAACGCATTGCTACATGCTACTTCATCGCATCCTTATTCCCTTATCTCTGGTATTCCAACAGGCCAGTTTTTGAGGACTCGACGAATTTGTTCGTCCGAAGATGCCTTTTACAAACAAGCTGAGGACCTGAGCGATCGCTTTAAAAATCGTGGATACTCAAACAGGAGCATCAAGAAAGGGTTTTTGAGAGCCAAAAACATGAAGAGGGAAGCTTTGTTACACTCACATAGGCAGAAGCAGAATGATCAGCAGGTAAGATTTATCTCTACCTACAACAACAGATGGCAAGAAGTTAAAATAATTTTGGAAAAATTTTGGCCTATCCTTCGGTCTGATCCAACTCTGTCTAAGTATCTTCCACCGATCCCTGCTGTTACATATAGGAGATCTCCCAATTTGAAGGATCTCCTTACACATAGCTGTTATGAAGGCCCTAAGAGTAATTCTTTTGGAACAGCGGGACCCAAATGGGGTTTCTATCCTTGCCGCAGTTGCATTGCGTGTCCGAATATGGTCAGAGCTTTGAATTTCAAGTCCAGTGACGGAAATCATGAATTCCGGATTACTCAACACATGACCTGTAACACAACGCATGTGGTATATTATGCCACTTGCCCATGCAATCTTATATATGTTGGTCTTACATCTAGACCATTGAAAACACGTATCAGAGAACATGTGCGTGACATTGAGAAGGCAGCCACTGTCCAGGATACCTCTACCCTAAAGCCTATCCCACGACATTTTAAGTCTAAGCACGGCTGCAACAGCAGTGGGTTGCAGGCTTTTGGAATTGATAAGGTGATCCTGGATAGTAGAGGAGGTGACTTTAAGAAGCGGTTGGCTCAATTAGAAACCCGTTGGATCTCTAAGATTGGTTCTGTTCGTCCACATGGCCTTAATGACGTCATGAGTTTTGTCCCATTCCTATAATTTTAACATTCGCTTTTAGTCTATGCCCTTCGGTATATTTTAATCTGAATGTTTTTTGAATAAATTTGTTTTTAATTCCCCCTGTCTTTGTCTTTGTTTTTAGTTTCATTCCTGTGGACATCCTCACAAGTGGATTTCTACAAACCACATTACGTATTTTTGTATTATTTGTATTGTATTTTTAATGTAATATTCTTGGCACACTTCTTTTCTCTCTCATTTTTATGTGTGTATGCATGTATATGTGCACGTGTAGGTATACATATGCATTCTTGCATGTGTATTTTAATATATATGGTTCCCCTTTTTTTTTTTTTTTTTTTTTTTCATAATAAAGATATCATGTTTTTATGTCTTTTTATCTCTTCTGTGTATGTATATTTATATCTTTTTCTGTTTCTTTTTACATTGTCTCTACATTGGTTTCAAACACCTTCCTTTGCACAACATATGCTGAGCATTGGTTTTGCTGATTTTCGTTGTGCGCCACTACACATGGGCCTTTCATATGCATTTTAATACATGTTTGGTCATCTTTGCACTTTACACTTTTATTATGCGTTTTTGCATTAGTTTTACATGCACTATGCACTTTTCTATTGCTATTGTGTAACAGCAATTTTTGTACTATGCACTTTTAGACTTATATTTTATATTATATGTATTTTTCACATGGTTATTGTATTTTTTATGTGTGTAGAATCCTTATGGGGACATGTATGTGCATGCTTTTGCATGCATGTTTGTATTAAGATATATATATATATATACTTTTTTTTTTTTTTTTTTTTCATTTTTTCCTTTTATTATAAAATTAATAATCCTTTCTAAACAAACGGCATTACAATTTTTCTTCCTATACTCTTCGGGCTTGAACCTTGCGTGCACTCTAGTGTGTTTCTTGTTTGTATGAGTGGTCTCTGAGCTGTGTGCCACTGACACATTGTTGTTTTGCCTTGTTTCTATGGCAGTATTTCCCAGCGGGTGTGGAGCGCTCATTTCTCCGCCCACCCTTTGTGCTGTGGGGCGACGTGTCTTCCTGCTTCGCCATGCTCCTCCCATGTGATGACGAGTCTGACATGGGCGGAGCATGATGATGTCAGATGCCAGACCCCATGTGCACAATGGTGGAGCTGTGATTGAGCGCCGCTGCTACACATCACGCTGATGGATGGGGGTATATATACCTGGGTATTGACTGGCATCAGCACCCCTTGGAAGAAGCTTTTCTGCGAAACACGTGTCGGGGTATTCTACCCTCAGGTTAACATCATTTTGGTGTGTGTCATTGTGGGCTGATAACCCAGTGTTAAGGTGGGTCTTTATGGCTGGTTTTGTGCCTTTGTAAGGTGTAAACACTGTTGGTATTGTAAGCCATGCCGCCTTCTTTGTTTGTTATAATCCTCTTCATGCATTATAACACTGGGAATATGACTTCCTTAGTCTAGCCCTGTTGCTACAGTGTCATTCTGTCACCTTTTTTTTTGTTTTTTTTTTTTTTGTGTCGGTTTCTGTCTTCATCCCTATATGTGTGGTTGAGATCCTGTCCCTCCCTTTTGGGACTGTAGGCATTTGGGAAACACTTTGTGGTTATACCACTTGATTTTTCTATGTTTTTATAACCATTACACTTACATCCTATAGGATTACAATCCTGTTATTATCATAGACATATGCTCTCTTGGCTTTCCTTGATATATGCCACGTGTTGCGGTAATGGGAATGCGGATCTCATACTTCTAGTCTTTAGTGAAGGACTAAGCTTTGTTCAGCTTGCATTTAATATAGTCCTATTTTATAGGCGTTCTTTGGGACATTTCTTATCCACCCAAAGACTTTCGGCTCCCTAAGAAACTTGACAGTATTTTTTCTGGTGCACTATCTTATGCCTTTTTGACACACGGCCAGTATGCATATTTGCTATTTATTGTTTGTATATTTCTGTTTACCTGAGGTTAACTGAATGTGTCCTCATCATTGTTTGTCCTACATGTTTGTTTTAATGATTTTCAATAAAGATTATATATATTTTTATTTGGCTTGGTCACTCACGTTTTATAGGTTTTTGTTATTGAATGAGTGTAGCTATCTTTACCTTTTGGTCATTTAATTGGTTCTCTTATGTATGAGCCGAGACCAGACTATGTTTGAGCTGAGACCAAATTATGTATGAGCCGAGACCAGACTATGTTTGAGCCGAGACCAGACTATATATGAGCCGAGACCAGACTATGTATGAGCTGAGACCAGACTATGTTTGAGCTGAGACCAAATTATGTATGAGCCGAGACCAGACTATGTTTGAGCCGAGACCAGACTATGTATAAGCCATGTCTTCATCACCATTGAAATGTTCTTAGATTTGAAGACCTTGTCCAGTGACTTCATTGTTGATTTGCCAATAGGTATTCTCCTATTGACTTGTCACTGAGTGATCATTAATCCAAGTAGTTTGAAGACTTTTACAATTTCCAGTTCATTGCCGTTTATCTCAAATGTCTCTTGGTCGTTCCTGGCAGTAGTAAATTAGTCAATCCCCATTTGTGTTGATGGGGATAAAATATCATACTGGATTCTTTACCAATGTATATTGACCTCAACACTGGAATTTGTGGTCCTTAGATGAAATTTGGACCACCCAATGACAGATTTGTATTTTTTTTTATTTTATGCTTAAAGCTCACATGAGAAATATCCAATGTATTATGTATAACGCTATGGCGGTAGAGTACATGATGATGACATTGATGATAGGCTCTCTTTAAAAACTTTGTTTCAAAACTATAGCCGAGATGTATCCTCTCCAACCTACCTAGTGTGTCTGGCAAACTCTTCTGAGCTTTACTATTCCAAGATAACATTTGTTTAACAGTATTTCCACCGAGCTTACATAACAAAGCAGCACAGTGAGAAATTCATGTTATTGCATGAATAAATAATACCGCCAGAGCCCAAGAAGAGGAGAATTTGAATAACAAACAGGAGATGCATGGGCATTCCAATGATTTATTTATAAAGGCAACATTCGAAATTAGATGCTTGAATATTCATAATTATGGCAGGAAACACGGGCACAAAACTCGCCCATTCTTCCCCTTAATACCGTTCGTTTTAAATGTAACGCCATTTGTTTTGTTGGGGAAGTTGAAAGCGCCAACAGCCCAACTAAGTAGATTTTAAAAGACTGTAATCTGGAGACATTAGAAGCCCAGGCAATCATTTCCTGCCGCTCGCAGCCCACACGATCCCCAGCACCGGTTAAACCACTCAGCAATTCACATTCAAGCAAACAGCTCGAGAATAATAATAATACAACTTCCTTTCTTCCATTTATAAAGCTCGCCTGGATATTAAATTCAAAAGAATACATTGTTTTAATTTGCATGTTCTGCTTTCATCAAAGATTAAAATTAAAATTGCAGCGAGACGAGCTGAATTAACCTCTTTATTGAAGGGCAGGAAGCACATTTCAAGCAGTTAGGGATTTAAACAGGAGAAGGGTGATTGAAGCGAATTGAAAAAAAAGAAAAAACGCGGTGGCACCGTATTAATCGGACGGATCAAGCGGCAATTATACAGACTTTTAACCCCATGTGCAGCCATTTTGCACTATAAGGGTAGATGCTGTAGTCAAATCCTGCAAATACATCTTTGTCTCATGGCTCAATTAATTTGAATTACTAAGGATGAAATTTACTGAATTTGATGAACTCAATGAAATGACCAAGCGGCAGTTATACAGAGTTTTAACCCCATGTGCAGCCATTTTGCACTGTGAGGGTAGACACTGCAGTCAGATCCGGAAGATCCATCTTCGTCTCTTGGCTCAATTCATTGTAATTACTAAGGTTATGATTTGTGTTGAATATTTTGGAATTCAAGAAACCCACTGAAATGACAAAGTGGCAATTATACAGAGTTTTAACCACTTGTGCAGCCATTTTGCACAGTAAGGGTAGATGCTGTAGTCAGATACAGAAGATCCATCTTTGTCTCTTGGCTCAATTCATTGTAATTACTAAAGTTGAGATTTGTGTTGAATATTTAGTAATTCGAGAAGCCAATGAAATGACAAAGTAGCAATGATACAGAATTTTAACTCCTTGTGCAACCATTTTGCACTGTAAGGGGTACTTTGCACGCTGCGACATTGCAAGCCGATGCTGCGATGCCGAGCGCGATAGTCCCTGCCCCCGTCGAAGCTGCGATATCCTGGTGATAGTTGCCGTAGCGAACATTATCGCTACGGCAGCTTCACATGGACTCGCCTGTCCTGGGACGTCGCTCTGGCCGGCGACCCGCCTCCTTATTAAGGGGGCGGGTCGTGCGGCGTCACAGCGACGTCACACGGCAGGCGGCCAATAGGAGCGGAGGGGCGGAGATGAGCGGGATGTAAACATCCCGCCCACCTCCTTCCTTTCGCATATCCTATGGAAGCCGCGGTGACGCCGGTAAGAGATGTTCCTCGCTCCGGCGACTTCACACACAGCGATGTGTGCTGCTGCAGTAGCGAGGAACAACATCGGACCGTCGCGTCAGTGTAATTATGGATTACGCCGACGCTGCACCGATGATACAATTACGACGCTTTTGCGCTTGTTATTCGTATCATCGAACCTTTACACACTACGATGTCGCATGCGATGCCGGAAGTACGTCATTTTCAATTTGACCCCACCGACATCGCACCTGCGATGTCGTAGTGTGCAAAGCCCGCCTAAGGGTAGACACTGCAGTCAGATCCGGAAGATCCATCTTTGTCTGTTGGCTCAATTCCTTGTAATTACTAAGATAGGGATTTGTCTTAAATATTTAGGAATTCAATGAACCCAATGAAATGACCAAGTGGCAATTATACAGAGTTTTAACCCCTTGTGCAGCCATTCTGCACTGTGAGGGTAGACACTGCAGTCAGATCCGGAAGATCCATCTTTGTCTCTTGGCTCAATTCATTGTAATTACTAAGGTTATGATTTGTGTTGAATATTTAAAAATTCAATGAACCCACTGAAATGACAAACTAGCAATTATACAGAGTTTTAACCCCTTGTGCAGCTATTTTGCACTATAAGGGTAGACACTGTAGTCAGATCAACAGATCCATCTTTGTCTCTTGGCTCAATTCCTTGTAATTACTAAGGTTGAGATTTGGGTTAAATATTTAGGAATTCGATGACCCCAATGAAATGACCAAGTGGCAATTATAGAGTTTAACCCCTGGTGCTGCCATTTTGCACTGTAAGGGTAGACCCTATAGTGAGATCCAGCAAATCTATCTTTGTCTCTTGGCTCAATTCATTGGAATTACAAAGGTTGAGATTCGTGTTGAATATTTAGGAATTTGATGAATCCAATGAAATGACCAAGCGGCAATTATACAGAGTTTTAACTCCATGTTCAGCCATTTTGCTCTATAAGGGTAGATGTTGTAGTCAGATTCAGCAGATCCATCTTTGTCTCTTGGCTCAATTCATTGAAATTACTAAGGATGAAATTTGTGATGAATATTTAGAAATTCGATGAACCCACTGAAATGACCAAGCGCAAATTATACAGAGTTTTCACCCCTTTTGCAGCCGTTTTGCACTATAAGGGTAGATGCCATAGTCAGATCCAGCAGATCCATCTTTGTCTCTTGGCTCAATTCATTATAATTACTAAGGTGGGGATTTGTGTTGAATATTTAGGAATTCTCGGAATTAATGAAATGACCAAGCGGCAATTATACAGAGTTTTAACTCCCAGTGCAGCCATTTTGCACTCTAAGGGTAGATACTGTAGTCAGAGCCAGAAGATCCATCTTTGTCTCTTGGCTCAATTCATTGTTATTACAAAGGTTATGATTTGTGTTGAATATTTAGGAATTCAATGAACCCACTGAAATGACAAAGTAGCAATTATATAGAGTTTTAACCCCTTGTGCAGCTATTTTGCACTATAAGGGTAGACACACTGTAATCAGATCCAGCAGATCCATCTTTGTCTCTTGGCTCAATTCCTTGTAATTACTAAAGTTGAGATTTGTGTTGAATATTTAGGAATTTAATAAGCCCAATGAAGTGACCAAGCACTAATTATACAGAGTTCTAACCCCTTGTGCAGCCATTTTGCACTGTGAGGATAGACACTGTAGTCAGATCCGGAAGATCCATCTTTCTCTCTTGGCTCAATTCCTTGTAATTACTAAGGTTGAGATTTTTGTTGAAGATTTAGGAATTCGATGAACCCAATGAAATGACTAAGCAGCAATTCTACAGAGTTTTAACCCCTTGTGCAGCCATTTTGCACTGATGGTAGATGCTGTAGTTAGATCCAGCAGATCAATCTTTGGCTCTTGGCTCAATTCATTGTAATTACTAAGGATGAGGTTTGTGTTGAATATTTAGGAATTCGGTGAACCCACTGAAATGATAAAGTGGCAATTATACAGAGTTTTAACCCCTTATGCAGCCATTTTGCACTGTAAGGGTAGACACTGTAGTCAGATCCAGCAGATCCATCTTTGTCTCTTGGCTCAATTCATTGTAATTACCGTGGGGATTTGTGTTGAATATTTAGGAATTCGAGGAACCAATGAAATGACCAAGCGGCAATGATACAGAGTTTTAACTCCTTGTTCAGCCATTTTGCACTGTAGGGGTAGACACTGTAGTCAGATCAAGCAAATCCATCTTTGTCTCTTGGCTCAATTCATTGTAATTAATGAGGATGAGATTTGTATTGAATATTTAGGAATTTAATGAACCCAATGAAATGACCAAGTGGCAATTCTACAGAGTTTACTGTGAGGGTAGATGCTGTAGTCAAATCTTGCAAACCCATATTTGTCTCTTGGCTCAATTCATTGTAATTACTGAGGATGGGATTTGTGTTGAATATTTAGGAATTTAATGAACCCAGTGAAATGACCAAGCAGCAATTATACAGAGTCTTAACCTATTGTGCAGCCATTTTGCACTGTAAGGGTAGATGATGTAGTCACATCCAACAGATCCATCTTTGGCTCTTGGCTCGATTCATTGTAACTACTAAGGATGAGATTCATGTTGAATATTTAGGTATTTGATGAACCCAATGAAATGACTAAAGCAGGCACCAAAATTTTGCATTTTACAGAAAACTGCAGACATTAAGACATTACCAATTAACATAGCATAAAAGAAGAGTGAGGGTCCTGCTCGCAAGCTTACAATGTAAAACTAAATGGAGTAGGGGGGACACACAATAGGTAGAAAGTGCTTATACATGGACCAGCCATCATTATAATAAATAAGGGTTATGAAATAAAGCTGCATGATCTGGTCATCAGCTAGTATTGGCCTAAGTGCAGTTACCAAGTGCTGCCGGGTGCAAGGAAGATGTGGAGACAGATGAATAGAAGGGATGAGATTCTGAGCACAAATTATAAATGCAGAGTCTGGATGAGTTAGATTAGTGAAGTGAGGGAAGAGATGAGTTTTTAGAGAACACTTAAAAATGTGGGTGTCTAGGTATTAATTAGATTGGGAAGTACATTCCAGAAAACTGGTGCAGCTCTAGAGAAATCTCAGAAGCAAAGGTGCGAGATTCAGTTTATGGAGGATGTTAGTCTGAAATCAGTTGCAGAATGGATATAGCATGCATGGGGTGATAGAGATGAAGGAGGAGATGTATGAGGTTGGATAACTGTGAAGATCTTTGTGGATGTGAATGATAAGTATATATTGTGCTCTGTAGTGGAAGGGTAACCTGTGCAATGACTGGCTGAAGGTGGAGACATCTGTGTAGGGGCTGGAAAGAAAAATGATCCTAGCTGCTGAATTTAGCATGTATTGTAAAGGAAATAGTTTGGTAAGAGGGAGACCGACCAGTAAAGCAAGTTAAAGGATTTTTTTTTGGCTTTTGAAAGGGAACCTATATTGGTACATGACCAAGAAAAGCTGTGTTCCCTGACTTGAGAAGCTTTTGTTAAGTAGACATCTGCCAACTCTTCGTTCGATCAGGAGACCCCTTTTTAGTACCTTTGGATTTAATATATACCTTTATATGGTTGTTTTTTATTTTCTATATGTGTGGATGTCCTTTTCTATTTGTGTTTTGTCACCTCATTAATTGTTTTTTTTCTATATTTCTTTGATCTTTATATGTTTTTTTCTTCTTTTGGTTTATACCCTTTTCAGTACCCATAGAGCCAACCATCCTCCATCTGTACTAGGCCTATATCTACAACAAGTAGCCGAAGCAACAGTAGCAATTATAGTATCTATGTCATGCCCTTGGTGGCAGGGTTGGTCTCCCCTGGGCAGGGAGATGGACGTTCTCCCTGGAGCCCCATTCCTGCCTCTGGGTCGGCTTCTGCTGCTGGCTCTGTCACTGCTGCATGGCGTGTCACTCATCCTTGTCCACTGTGCTGAGCATTCCTCCACCTCCTTCTCCTCCTGGAACCTGCGTTCTCTGAGCTGGTCCTCAGGGAGTGCACTTAGGCGGTGAGCGCGGCACTTTGCTATGATTTAAAGGAACAGTACACCTATTCCTTGTTGTTTTGATTTTGATTGCAGGATTGCTCCCTGCTTATACGGCACATGTTCCCTATGGGTGGTGCCTGGGCCATGTGATCATTGCTTTAGAACATTGCTAGGGTTCAGGCACTTCACTGCAGTGCTTTGTGCTTGCTGCTTTGCAAGGTACTTACTTCTTTCTCTCCCCAGAATTTCCACCAACCGGTCCATCATGCCTGATGATCCATCACTTTATGCCCCGGACACCACTACTGCCGTCTTAACTTTTGAGGTCATCTTGGAGCATTCTGGATATCCACAACAACTACGCCAAGATTGTGCAGAGCATCACGGATTCCTTCTATGGCCGAATCCGTTACTCCTGGATGGTGCAAAGAGTTCTGGATTATCTCCTCCGACTAAGCCGGCATTCCACTGTGTAGTACAAACTATTACGGACTATTGAGTCATCCCCTTGGCAAGTGGCTTCTTGACCTTCCGCTGCTGGGCCGGGATAATCCCTGTATAGGGGTTTCCTTCTAGTTGCTCCTCCGGTGATGCTCAGCGTCATGATCCTTTGGGCCCTCTCATCTTCAGCTTCGTTCACCATCCTTGTAAAGAAACTTTCTATTGTTTTCCTCTACGTTCTCTCCAGTCTCATGCTGTCTTGGGTAATCTGTTGCCACCATTCCCCCAGTGGTCCAGTGAGTCCACAGAAACAACTCAGCATCGTGACAATCTATGACGTGATGGATCAGATTTGTATTTGATGCTGCGCCAACCTGATGCGTAGCCATCTTTATTGATAACTTCTAGCAAAAAAAGATCTTATTAAGAAAACAGTTACTGTAGCCCATGGCCTGAAATAAGATGGTGGAGATATTTATATTTTCGGAAGGTGAAAGTTTCAAAGATTTTAATATTTGTCCTTCGATACATTGATGGTGTAAGCGCTCGCACTCCGGCAAATTGCCTCTTAGTATGCATCAGTGTGTCCAATCTGTGGCTGACGATAGCAGGGCATTCATCATCCCTGACTTCTAATGTACCTTTTCACTTTAGAAATATTGATTCCATAGTTTTTGTTGAGTGCATACTTTGTGAATGGGGCTGTAACAAGTAGAAGTCTTATTAGCAGAAATCCCAAGCCTCCCCATGGTGCAATATACAGTCAATAATCAACATCCACTTTTATAGAGATGAAATAGCTCAGTCAGGTGGCTGCAAAAAATAATCAGTTTTTATGTATTTGCCGCTTACTTAACTATAAGCTTGTGACCTTAGGAATAGATAAAATAGTGTTATTAAAAGAGTGAAAGGCAACTATTATTTTCTGTAAGCCTAAGAATAGCTGTATCGAAGAGGCTGAAATGTTGTCATTTCCAAGTGCAGAGAATCTTGTACTTAGGGATAATCCCAAACTCTCCCTGAAATGAGACTATATGAAGGAAAGAGAACAAAGCAATAAATAACTGCAATTGTAACCAACGATATGTCACAAAAATGCTCAAGTGGATCTCCCGATGTGAACTCAATATCCTGTATAAGATGTCAGACTGTAGACTAGAGGCAACAAAATATTTCCACACTTTTGGTTCCCTCTAATTAATGTTGGATAAGTCAGTGGTCACAGTTTTTCCTTTTCACCCCTGTGAATTTTAACAGCCTCTTCTAATTGTGTCTTTTTAGTTTACGCGTCCTTCGTAAAGTGGCAGGAACCCGCTCTATGATCGATAAGTGGAGACTAGAGATGAGCGAACCGGTCCCGGTTCGGCTCGAGGCCGGTTCGCCGAACGGGGGTCCCGTTCGAGTTCGGCTCGTCGAACGTTCGACGAACCGAACTCGAACGTATAGGCTAGAATGGGAGGCAATCACAAACACATAAAAATGCATGATAAATGTACACAAACAGTTAATAAACATTGCCATAACACTTTCCGGTCCTCGCGATCCCTTCTGCACTCTGTCTCCTGCCGCTATTCCATCCGATGATCGCTGAATCCTCCCGGTGATGGCACTGCCAGCAGAGATGCAGGACCTATCGTGACGTCAAAATAGCCATGTGACCAGTCACGTGGCTATTATCTCATTGGCTACAGACTGGTCACATGACTATGACACGTCATGTAGGACCTGCGAGTGCATCTCTCCGGTACACGGTGCACATTTGTGTATCGCCGTGTACCGGCGACATGCTCTAGCACACGGTCGACTCCCCGTTCCGTTAGGGACCGGCTGACATAGCCGGTCATTAACGGAGATCACCGTTGCCATAGCAACGCAGTTAGCGGTGATGTCACCGCTAACCGCGGCTCCGAGAGCACCGTTGCTATGGTAACGCGTCTGTCAGCGTTACCGCTGTTATCGCTGACAGCCAGCACTGATCACTCACGGAGTGAAGGCTGCACGCTGCTTCCCGATTGTAGTGATGATTGTAGTGAGGATCGAGGTTCCCCAGCCCCAAGTGATGAGCTGGTGAATCTCATCCTTCCTCACTACAATCGTCACTACTACTACACTAGAAAGAAAGAAGACAGAAGAGCAGGATCGTGGAGGGCTGACAGGGGGTAATAAAGATGGAGTCTCTAATGTGTCTGTGTATTTATTTCTATTAAAGTATTTTTTCTCTGTGTGGTGTTTTTTTTTAACCCTTTATTGGAGATTCTTAATGGCCGGGTCAAACGTGCCTGACATTAAGAATCTCTGGCTTAATACTGGCTAGTAAAACAAAGCCAGTATTAACTCATGATTACCCAACAAGCCACCCGGCTCCAGGGCTGTTGGAAGAGTTGGATACAGCGCCAGATGATGGCGCTTCTATGAGAGCGCCATTTTCTGGGACGGCTGCGGACTGAAATTCGCAGCAGAGGCGCCCAGAAACCTCGGGCTAACCTGTGCTGCGGATTCCAATCCCCAGCTGCCTAGTTGTACCCGGCTGGACACAAAAATGGGGCGAAGCCCACGTCATTTGTTTTTTAATTATTTCATGAAATAAGTGAAATAATTAAAAAAAATGGGCTTCCCTATATTTTTGGTTCCCAGCCGGGTACAAATAGGCAACTGGGGGTTGGAGGCAGCCCGTGGCTGCCTGCTGTACCTGGCTAGCATACAAAAATATGGCGAAGCTCACGTTCTTTTTTTTGTAGTTTTTTGGCAAAAAAAATAAAAAATGCTTCCCTGGATTTTCCATTGCCAGTGAAGGTAACACCAAGCAGTGGGGGTTAGCAGCCAGTAGCTGCTTGGATTACCCTTAGCTAGCAATACAAAAAATGCAGCGGGAGCCCATATATATTTTTTTTAATTATTTATTTAAATAACTAAAAATAAAATGGGCTTCCCTGTATTTTGATTGCTGGACATCACAGTGCTGTAAAAATAAATCTTTAAAAAAATGACGTAGCGCTCCGCGGTATTTTTGATTCTCAGCGCAGATAAAGCAGACAGCTATGGGTTGCCACCCCCATCTGCCTGCCGTTACCTTGGTTGGCAATCAAAATACAGGGAAGCCCATTAATTTTTTCTATTTAAAAAATAGTTAAAAAAAAAATGACGTTGGGTCCCCCCATTTTTGATAGCCAGCTAGGGTAAAGCAGATGGCTGTAGCCTGAAAACCACAGCTGGCAGCTTTACCGTGGTTGGGGATCCAATGTGGAGGTCCCCTCAGGCTCTTTTTTATAATTATTTTATAAATATTAATAATTACACAATAAAAGTAGGGTCCCCCCCAAATTGGATCACCAGCCAAGGTAAAGCGGACAGCTGTGGTCTGGTATTCTCAGGGTGGAAAGGTCCATAGTTATTGGGCCTTCACAGCCTAAAAATAGCAGGCCGCAGGCACCCCAGACGTGGCGCATCCACTAGATGCGCCAATCCTGGCGCTTCACCCCAGCTCATCCCGTGCCCTGGTGCAGTGGCAAACGGGGTAATAAATCGGGTTGATACTAGCTGTAAAGTCACCTGAGATCAAGCCCAGCAGTTTGTGATGTCATGGCGTCTATTAGATACCCAACATCATAAACTGTCAGTACTAACAAAAACAAAAAATCGCCAAAAGAAATTTATTTGAAAAAACAGTCCCCAAAACATTTCCTCTTTCACCAATTTATTGTAAGAAAAAAAAATAAAGGGGTCCCACGACGACTCTGGACCGTCTAGAATATGGGGGGCAGACACTCACGGAACGTATCCCCCATTTTCTAGGAGTGCGGACCCTTCATGTGAGGAGTGTGGGTGCAATGAATCTGCACTCACTCTCCCCGGGTCCACAGCAGCAGAGTCCATGTCGTAATGGTTGCTACCAAAGCTGCAATGCCCTGCTCATGAGGTAAGGGCATGCCTAATCAGGAGAACTACTGTAGAGGAAGCTCTGCTCACTGGTATATAGGTGCTCAGAGGTAATAATAGATAAAATTAGTGAGTAACCTCGGCACTCTAAATCTCCCAGACTAAGTGAGTAAGTCACAACGGATAGTAATGCAAAATCACTCTTTATTGGTCCGTATTAAGAAAAAATTTTTTTTCATAAGCATATATGTTTTTGTCCAAAACAAGTTACAAATGACGTTTCGGCCTGAGCCTTCGTCAGATTGGACTTATCTGCATGCAATCATGAAAAATGACAATAATCAGTATCACATAAGAGTGAGAGAACAATAACATAAACTAGAACAATGTAGAGGTACAATTGGGATGCAGCAAAAAAATTGCAACACAGCAAGAAATGAAACACATGATACAAATGTCATAATACAGTACAAGGACAATATAGTAATGACAAATATGGGGTCAGAGTAGACTTAGACAGCTCTGGTACGAAAGAGATGTCAATCATAAAGTAACATGTGCAGTAGGTGTAGAGCTACAGTATGCATGGCAGAGCTAATGGGTAGACCGACCATAGAAAAAGAACAGAGAAAAAGTGGAGAAAAAGTGGAGAAAAAGTGGAGAAAAAGTGGAGAAAAAGTGGAGAAAAAAGTGGAGAAAAAGTGGAGAAAAAATGGAGAAAAAGTGGAGAAAAAGTGGAGAAAAAGTGGAGAAAAATTGGAGAAAAAGTGGAGAAAAAGTGGAGAAAAAAATGGAGAAAAAGTGGAGAAAAAAAAGGAAAAAAAGTGGAGAAAAAGTGGAGAAAAAAATGGAAAAAAAGTGGAGAAAAAGTGGAGAAAAAGTGGAGAAAAAGTGGAGCAAAAGTGGAGAATAAGTGGAGAAAAAGTGGAGAAAAAGTGGAGAATAAGTGGAGAATAAGTGGAGAATAAGTGGAGAAAAAAGTGGAGAAAAAAGTGGAGAAAAAAGTGGAGAAAAAGTGGAGCAAAAGTGGAGAAAAAGTGGAGAAAAAAATGGAGAAAAAGTGGAGAAAAAAGTGGAGAAAAAGTGGAGAATAAGTGGAGAAAAAAGTGGAGAAAAAAGTGGAGAAAAAGTGGAGAAAAAGTGGAGCAAAAGTGGAGAAAAAGTGGAGGAAAAAATGGAGAAAAAGTGGAGAATAAGTGGAGAAAAAGTGGAGAATAAGTGGAGAATAAGTGGAGAAAAAGTGGAGAAAAAGTGGAGAAAAAGTGGAGAAAAAGTGGAGAAAAAAGTGGAGAAAAAGTGGAGAATAAGTGGAGAAAAAGTGGAGAATAAGTGGAGAAAAAAGTGGAGAAAAAGTGGAGAATAAGTGGAGAAAAAGTGGAGAAAAAGTGGAGAATAAGTGGAGAAAAAGTGGAGAATAAGTGGAGAAAAAAGTGGAGAAAAAGTGGAGAATAAGTGGAGAAAAAAGTGGAGAAAAAAGTGGAGAAAAAGTGGAGAATAAGTGGAGAAAAAAGTGGAGAAAAAGTGGAGAATAAGTGGAGAAAAAGTGGAGAATAAGTGGAGAAAAAAGTGGAGAAAAAGTGGAGAATAAGTGGAGAAAAAGTGGAGAAAAAGTGGAGAATAAGTGGAGAAAAAAGTGGAGAAAAAGTGGAGAATAAGTGGAGAAAAAAGTGGAGAAAAAGTGGAGAATAAGTGGAGAAAAAAGTGGAGAAAAAAGTGGAGAAAAAGTGGAGAAAAAGTGGAGAAAAAGTGGAGAATAAGTGGAGAAAAAGTGGAGAATAAGTGGAGAAAAAAGTGGAGAAAAAGTGGAGAATAAGTGGAGAAAAAAGTGGAGAAAAAAGTGGAGAAAAAGTGGAGAATAAGTGGAGAAAAAAGTGGAGAAAAAGTGGAGAATAAGTGGAGAAAAAGTGGAGGATAAGTGGAGAAAAAAGTGGAGAAAAAGTGGAGAAAAAGTGGAGAATAAGTGGAGAAAAAAGTGGAGAAAAAAGTGGAGAAAAAGTGGAGAATAAGTGGAGAAAAAAGTGGAGAAAAAGTGGAGAATAAGTGGAGAAAAAGTGGAGAATAAGTGGAGAAAAAAGTGGAGAAGAAGTGGAGAATAAGTGGAGAAAAAGTGGAGAAAAAGTGGAGAATAAGTGGAGAAAAAGTGGAGAATAAGTGGAGAAAAAAGTGGAGAAAAAGTGGAGAATAAGTGGAGAAAAAGTGGAGAAAAAGTGGAGAAAAAGTGGAGAAAAAGTGGAGAATAAGTGGAGAAAAAGTGGAGAAAAAGTGGAGAAAAAGTGGAGAAAAAGTGGAGAATAAGTGGAGAAAAAGTGGAGAATAAGTGGAGAAAAAGTGGAGAATAAGTGGAGAAAAAAGTGGAGAAAAAAGTGGAGAAAAAGTGGAGAATAAGTGGAGAAAAAAGTGGAGAAAAAGTGGAGAATAAGTGGAGAAAAGTGGAGAATAAGTGGAGAAAAAAGTGGAGAAAAAGTGGAGAATAAGTGGAGAAAAAGTGGAGAAAAAGTGGAGAATAAGTGGAGAAAAAGTGGAGAAAAAGTGGAGAAAAAGTGGAGAAAAAGTGGAGAATAAGTGGAGAAAAAGTGGAGAATAAGTGGAGAAAAAGTGGAGAAAAAAGTGGAGAAAAAAGTGGAGAAAAAGTGGAGAAAAAGTGGAGAAAAAGTGGAGAATAAGTGGAGAATAAGTGGAGAAAAATTGGAGAAAAAGTGGAGAAAAAGTGGAGAAAAAATGTAGAAAAAGTGGAGAAAAAATGTAGAAAAAGTGGAGAAAAAATGGAGAAAAAGTGGAGCACCCTTTGGTGCCTTTCATGTGGCACTAAGGGGTGCTTAGCTTTGTATTTAGCCAAAAAATTTTTTAAAAAAATGACGTAGGGTTCCCCCTAGTTTTGTAGCCAGCTAGGGTAAAGCAGACGGCTGCAGCCTGCAGACCACAGCTGGCAACCTCACCTTGGCTGGTAATCCAAAACTGAGGGCACCCCACGCTGTTATTTTAAATTAAATAAATAATTTAAAAAAAAAACACGTAGGGGTCCCCCAAAATTGGATCACCAGCCAAGGTAAAGCAGACAGCTGGGGCCTGATATTCTCAGACTAGGGAGATCCATGGTTATTGGACTCTCCCCAGCCTAAAAATAGCAGGCCGCAGCCGCCCCAGAAGTGGCGCATCCATTATATGCGCCAATCCTGGTGCTTCGCCCCAGCTCATCCCGCGCCCTGGTGCGGTGGCAAACGGGGTAATATATGGGGTTAATACCAGATGTGTAATGTCACCTGGCATCAAGCCCTGGGGTTGGTGAGGTCAGGCGTCTATCAGATACCCGACATCACCAACCCAGTCAGTAATAAAAAAAAATAGACGACAAACACATTTTTATTTGAAAAAACACTCCCCAAAACATTCCCTCTTTAACCAATTTATTAGAATGAAAAACAAATCCAGGTCTGGTGTAATCCAAGGGGTTGCCATGACGACCCACACTGTCCCAGTCAATGAAGAGCAGGATGTTCCCCATTGGCTGGGAGAGCAATGCAGTGACCTGAGCTAACATCAATGGGTCAGCCCAGGTCACTGCAGGGGGGTGACAAGTGCTGCTGTCAGCGAGGTACATTACCTGCGCTGATCTCCAGCACACTGACAGCCCCTGTCACTGAGCTCAATGACCGCCCGGCGCCTTCCCCTCAAGTATCGCGAGAGGTCCGTGACGTCACCGCTTGTCAGTCTCGGGTCGGAAGCGAGAGGTGATGTGACAAGCGGCGGCCATGGAGGACAGTGACAGCGCTGAGGTCGGGATGGCGGGACTTCATCACCGCAGGTAAGCCGAGCGGGGGGGGGGTGGGGTGTATGTGTGTGTGTGTGTGTGTATGTGTATGTATGTGTACATGCCGCGGGCAGGAGGGGGCGGAGTGAGCTGAGCGGGGAAGTGTGGGCTTCCTGCACGTAACTAAGATAAACATCGGGTTACTAACCAAAGCGCTTTGCTTGGATACCCGATGTTTATCTTGGTTACCAGCTTCTGGCAGGCTGCCAGCGATGGCTCCTGCACACTGTAGCTGTAAAAAGCCCTGCTTTTTGCTGCTAGAACCGTTCTCGAACGTATCTAGAACTATCGAGCTTTTGCAAAAAGCTCGAGTTCTAGTTCGATCTCGAACAGCCCCAAAAATCACTCGAGCTTAGAACTGGAGAACCTCGAACCGCGAACCGCGCTCAACTCTAGTGGAGACCTGATCATCAACTTCTTGTAATGTATTGCAGGTCATTTCCCCCGTAAAAGTCAAATGATTCCTGTTCTTTCAGACAGCTTGAGCTCATTTACTCTTTCTCCTCCTTCCTGACTCACCATCACATATCTATACTTACTTGTGTTTGGTGAGGAAACACCTACGGTAGTTGTCCACTTGTGTGCCAACTCTACTCCTCCATGGTCATGTTGCTAGTGGTGTAGTCAATGCAGTGAACTTCATCGCCATTCAACAAATGATGGTGTGCAATCAGAATTGATAGTAGATATCAATCCACCACTATTTCCCATTGAATTTAATGCCCACTCTATGCTCTCACATATAGCAGAACAATGGCCACTCTTTTGATTTGTCTCTGAGCTCAAAAATGCTTTGCACTGTGGAGTTGTAGAGCAGCAACTATGGGAAGAGAGAGTTAATGTCTTACATCCTACTATACAAATGTTTTGAGTGGCAGCTATGCACCAACACCACCAAGACAGGAGGTGATGCCTCCACAGTTTGAGTCACACAGAGATTTTTACAAACTTTGCTGTCATGGCGGTGGTGAGATCTGTTCAGACTACAGATTCTAAGACTCTGCCCAATAACTTCTTTGGTGTCTGTGATCAAAGTAGTCAGACTTGAGCTTCGACCTGGAGAATGGTAATTCATAGGCAGGCTAACAAGAGTTAATCTCTGCTATTCTGCTTCTTAGTCTCCTTTGATCACATGTTGTGAGGAAGCCAATCACATCTGAGCCCCTCTTTCTTATGCTAGCTAGATCCTTCTCACTATGCCAGCTATAATTTATCTAAGCTGGTCTGGTTAGGTGTTGTGATCCAGATTATCTGGTGATTTTGGTACTTGTTGCTGAGTGTGGTTGTGGAGTTAACCCTTGTTACCTTATATGGCTACCTTCCTGCTCTTGCTTTTCTCCAGAGTCTTTCATTGTCTATTCTAGTATGTGTGCAGTATGTCAGAGTTTTGGTTTTCTCTTGTATGTCTTTTTTTGGTGATCACATCTCACTTCTTCTCCTTCCTTCCCTGGTGGGAGAGAAGACTCAGATTAGTTAAGTCCTCTCTCCTCCTATACCAGTCTGTTATGTACTGTTAATGATTGTTGTATGTATACCCTCTTTCACTGTAAAGCACCATGGAATGAATGGCGCTATAAAAATAAATAAATAATAATAATAATAATAATTAGTTCTGGTCAGGAGCATAGCCAGGCATGGGACTCAGGCATCTCCACCATCAGGAGTAACCCTGGTTAGGGATAGCAAAATTGCAAAAATTACAAATGATGAATATTTTAAACTTTTTTTGAAACTTTAAACCCACAATGTAAATTAAAACAACAACATAAAAAATAGGTCAAAGGAACATAAAAAAAGAACTGAAAGATATAAAAAACTTAGAAAAAAAGAATGAAAGACTTAGAAAAAAATGAATTTGATTCGGTACAAAATTCATGGACCACATGTATCATTTTGATGAACTTGGCACAATAAATGTTAGTGAATACTACCAGATAAAAAAGGGAAAAGTGTCTGAAAAAAATGAAAATAATGAATTCAGGGCTTTGGTGTTGATGTAATAAATCCAATGGGAACTGGAGTAGATTTGTGAAAAATGTTGTAACCTATTGAAAAATCACAAATGATGAATCAGGCTGATATATATAGAAACCTTAAACCCACAATGTAAATAAAAACAACAGCATAAAAAATAGGGTAAAGGAACATAAAAAAGGGGTAAAACATATAAAAGGCCTAGAAAAAGACTTAGAAAAAAATTAATTTGGTTCTACACAAAATTCATTTACCATGTGAGTCATTTTGATGAACTTGGCACAATAAACGTCAGTGAATACTACAAGATAAAAAAAAATGGAAAAGTGTCTGAAAACAAATGCAAACAATGAATCCAGGTCTTTGGTGTTCCTTGTATTAAATCCAATGGGGACTGGAGTAGATTTGTGAAAATTTTGCAACCTATTGAAAAATGACAAATGATGAAAAAGCGAAAATATATGAAAACATTAACCCCACAATGTAAATAAAAACAACAACATAAAAAATTGGGTAAAGGAAAATAAAAAAGGGTGAAGCATATACAAGACTTAGGAAGAAATGAATTAAAGACTTAGAACAAGATGACTTTGGTTCTGCACAAAATTAATGGACCACATGAGTCATTTTGATGAACTTGGCAAAATAAATGTCAATGAATACTATGAGATAAAAAAATTGAAAATTGTCTGAAAAAAATGCAAATAATGAATTCAAGACTTTGGTGTTTATTAATAAATCCAATGGGGACTCGAGTAAATTTGTGGTAAAGTTTACAACTTATTGAAAAATCACAAATGATGTGGAAATCAGGTGGAAATATATGGAAACCTTAAACCCACAATGTACATAAAAACAGCAACATAAACAATAGGGTAAAGAAACATAAAAAGGATAGAGCTTAGAGAAAGACTTGAAAGAAGAAAATAAATTAATTAAAGACTTAGAAAAAAAAGAATTTGGTTCTGCACAAAATTCATGGACCACGTGAGTCATTTTGATGAACTTGGCACAATAAACGTCAGTGAATACTACAAGATGAAAAAGGGAAAAGAGACTGAAAAAATGCAAATAATGAATACAGGACTTTGTTGTTCATGTAATAAATCCAATGGTTACTGGAGCAGATTTGTGAAAAATTGTAGCAACTTATTGAAAAATTACAACTGATAAATCAGGTGGAAATATATGGATAATGTTAACACAATGTAAATAAAAACAACAACATAAAAAAATATGGTAAAGGAATATAAAAAAGGGCTGAAGCATATACAAGATTTAGAAGAAAATGAATAAATGAATTTCGTTCTGTATAAAATTCATGAGCCACGTGAGTCATTTTGATGAACTTAGCACAATAAATGTCAATGAATACAACAAGATAAAACAGGCAAAATAGACTGAACAAAAATGTAAATAATGAATCCAGGACTTTGGTGTTCATGATTGTTGTACGTATACCCTCTTTCACTTGTAAAGCGCCATGGAATAAATGGCGCTATAATAATAAATAATAATAATAAATAATAATAATGTAATAAATCCAATGGGGACTGGAGTAGATTTGTGAAAAATCACAAATAAAGAATCAGATGGAAATATTTAGAAACCTTAAATTTTAAATATAAACAACAACATAAACAATGGGGTAAAGAAACAAAAAAAGGATAATGCTTAGGAAAACACTTAGAAAAAAAAATGAATAGATGAGAAGATCTGGAAACCTTAAATTTAAATAAAAACAACAACATAAAAAATAGGGTAAAGAAACATAAAAAAAGGGCTGAACCATATAAAAAAACGTAGAAAAAGACAGATGAACTTGGCACAATAAACGTCAGTGAATGCTACAAGATGAAAAAGGGAAAAGAGACTGAATAAATGCAAATAATGAATCCAGGGCTTTGGTGTTCATGTAATAAATCCAATGGGGACTGAAGTAGATTTGTGAAAAATCACAAATGATGAATCAGGTGGAAATATTTGGAAGCCTTAAACTTAAATAAAAACAACAACATAAACAATGGGGTAAAGAAACATAAAAAAGGATAAAGCTTAGGGAAAGGCTTAGAAAAAATGAATTAGAGACTTAGAAAAAATGAATTTGGTTCCGCACAAAATTTATGGACCACATGAGTCATTTTGATGATCATGGCACAATAAATGTCAGTGAATACTACCAGATAAAAAGGGAAAAGAGACTGAAAAAATGCAAATAATGAATCCAGGACTTTGCTGTTCATGTAATAAATCCAATGGGAACTGGAGTAAATTTGCGAATAATCACAAATGATGACTCAGGTAGACATATTTGAAAACCTTAAATTTAAATAAAAACAACAACATAAACAATAGGGTAAAGAAACATAAAAAAGATAAAACTTACGAAAAGACTTAGAAAAAAATACATAGGTGGGTAGATTTGTGAATAACCACAAATGATGACTCAGGTAGAAATATTTAGAAATCTTAAAGTTAAATAAAAACAACAACATAAACAATAAGGTAAAGAAACATAAAAAACGATACTGCTTAGAAAAAGACAGAAAAAAATAAATTAAAGACTTAGAAAAAATGAATTTGGTTCTGCACAAAATGTATGGACCACGAGTCATTTTGATGGTCTTGGCACAATAAACGTCAGTGAATACTACCAGATAAAAAGGAAAAGAGACTGAAAAAAATGCAAATAATGAATCCAGGACTTTGCTGTTCATGTAATAAATCCAATGAGGACTGGTATAGATTTGTGAAAAATAAGAAATGATGAATCAGGTAGAAATATTTGGAAACCTTAAGTTTAAATAAAAACAACAACATAAACAATAGGGTAAAGAAACAAAAAATGATAATGCTTAGAAAAAGACTGAAAAAAATAAATTAAACATTTGGAAAAAAAATGAATTTGGTGCATAATGAAAGGTGTAAAAAAATCAGAACCTTGACAAGAACAGGCACAGATGCAATAATGAATGGGGCCCTTTGTGAATCAAATCTGTTGTGTTTCTCTAATTTTCCCAGTGGTTTAGTCACTGTGACAAAAATAGCTGTAAGTACGTGTGGCGGGGAGTGCGAGAACATAGCGCAGGCAGCCTCTTGAGCCCCATAACAACCTTCTCAGACATTTACTGGAGTAATGCTTTGTTCTCCACAACAGCTTGCAAACTACAGAATGTAAACCAGGCTTTTTACTCCTTGCCGGTGAAACAGCTCGACTGCAGCTCACTTAATCAACTTAGGTTTCTGCATTGCACCTGTGCTATTCTTCTAAACGACTGTTATATCTCCCCAATCTCTCTAAAAAGCTCCGGAAAATTACAGTGAGCGCCGCGCTCGCACATCATTGATCACAGCACTCTCACATCTGGGCTTATCAAATCCTCCTCTAGCAAATGCCGTCAAGTTTCAAGAGGATTTCTTAACAATTTAGCAAAACATAATAGTAAAATGTAAATGTTATAATGACTGCTTACTGATGTGTGGAGCTTTACATTCAGCTTTGTATTGGAGAGCTGCACTGACGCATGTGCGGCCCCTCCAGCTGCAGAGCGCGGTGCAGGGTGGGCCCCGACCCACACTCACTTCACTAATGGAGTTACATTTGCTGCATTAATTAATTGATGGAGCAGGAATTTTTAAAGCATCTGATAAGAAATTAGGAACCTGTAGTGTGCAGCACCAAGAATGTGCGGAGATTAGGAGAGAACATTGTGTGCTAGGGAGCATGTGATACCCTGCACAACCACAACCTACTGCATCTACTGTCTACACATATTTATGACTATCTATCTATCTATCTATCCCTCTATCTATCCCTCTATCCCTCTATCTATCTATCTATCTATCTATCTATATATCCCTCTATCTATCTATCTATCTATCTATCTATCTATCCATCCATCCATCCATCTATGTATCTATCTATCTATCTATCTATCCCTCTATCTATCTATCCCTCTATCTATCCCTCTATCTATCTATATATCTACCTATCTATCTATTATCTATCTCAAATCTATCTATATATCTATCTATCTATCTATCTATCTATCTATCTATCTATCTTTCTATCTCTCTATCCATCTATTATCTATCTATCTATTATCATCTATCTATCTATCTATCTATCCATTTTTCTAATACATCCATTATTCTTTCTTTCCTTCTTGCTTCCTTCCATCTTTTTTCTCTCTCTTTCTTTCATTCTCTTTCTTTCTTTCCTTCTTTCTTTCTCTCTCACTTTTTCTTGATTTTTTCCTTCTCTTTTCTCCCTTTTTTCTTTCTTTATTCCTTCCTTATTCTATCTTGTTTCTTTCTTTATTTCTTTCTTTCCTTCCCTCCGTCAAGCCCTCCCTCTTTCTTTTCTATTTTTTTTTTCTCTTTTGTTTTTGTCTTTCCTTCCTTTCTTCCCTCAAGCTGTTCCTCTCTCACTTTTTCTTTCTTACTTTTTTATTTCTCATTTTCTTTTTTTGTCCTTCCTTCCCTTTATCTGTCCTTACTCTCTTTTTTTCTTTCTTTCTTTGCTTCTTTCTTTCGTTCGTTCTCTTTCTTTCTTCCTTTCCTTCTTTCTGTCTTTCTTTCTTTCTTTCTTTCTTTCTTTGTCTCTTTCTTTCTTTGTCTCTTTCTTTCTCTCTTTCTTTCTCTTTCTTTATTTCTTTATTTCTTTCTCTCTTTTCACAGTTTGTGCTCCTTTCACCTCCTCTTCCTACAGTTAAGGCCGCTTTACACACAGCGACATCGCTAGCGATGTCGTTAGCGATTGCACCCATCCCCGTCGTTTGTGCGTCACGGGCAAATCGCTGCCCATGGCAAACAATGTCGCTTGGACAAGCCATGGAGAAAAAGACATGGATCGCACATCCCAAAAATACATTGATCTAAAAGCCGCTAGGCAAAAGTTTAAATAGAACATGAGGTTCTTAGTTACCATTCTGATCAGACTGTATTAAGCCCACTGCCACGTCACGGCGAACCTCTTGAGTGGGTCCCTAATCTAAAGCCTTTATGGTGCGGCACTGTGCACCAACCACTGCCACAGCGACAAAGCACCAGCAAGGCAGGCGACCTGGCGCCTCACAGCACCCATGCTGGCTCCCACTGGCTCCCAGTTCACATATGGGAGCCAGTGGGAGGTGAGTGCACAGCTCCTCTCACTGTGTGCTGGTGCTGTGTGGTGGCTGCTGTTGTGGTGGTGTGGTGTCGGTGGGGCGGCGCGGCCTGGAGCCTTGGGGGCTTTGCCTTGCAGCATGGGTGCTGTGAGGCACCAGGTCGCCTGCCTTGCTGGCGCTTTGTCGCTGCGGCGGTGGTCAGTGCACGGTGCCACACAAAAAGGTCAGGTTAGGGACCCACTCAAGAGGTTTGCCGTGACGTGGCAGTGGGCTTAATACAATCTGATCAGAATGGCAACAAAAGAACCTCATGTTCTATTTAATTTTTTGCCTAGCGGCTTTAGATCATTGTATTTTTGGGATGTGCGATCCATGTCTTTTTCTTCATAGTATGGTATTTATATCAGTCTATCCCCCTTTTTGCTTGGATCTGCACTCTCCCCATTTGGCACAGGTGATTTTAATCAGCAGGAGACTGCAAGAGGGGTCAGCCTTCTTTTTGCTCCCAGTTCACATATGGGAGCCAGTGGGAGGTGAGTGCACAGCTCCTCTCACTGTGTGCTGGTGCTGTGTGGTGGCTGCTGTTGTGGTGGTGTGGTGTCGGTGGGGCGGCGCGGCCTGGAGCCTTGGGGGCTTTGCCTTGCAGCATGGGTGCTGTGAGGCACCAGGTCGCCCGCCTTGCTGGCGCTTTGTCGCTGCGGCGGTGGTCAGTGCACGGTGCCACACAAAAAGGTCAGGTTAGGGACCCACTCAAGAGGTTTGCCGTGACGTGGCAGTGGGCTTAATACAATCTGATCAGAATGGCAACAAAAGAACCTCATGTTCTATTTAATTTTTTGCCTAGCGGCTTTAGATCATTGTATTTTTGGGATGTGCGATCCATGTCTTTTTCTTCATAGTATAATGTCGCTTGGACATGTCACACGGACTTACCTGCCTAGCGACGTCGCTGTGGGCAGTGAACAACCTCATTCTTAAGGGGGAGGTTCATACATTGTCACAGCGACATCACACAGCTGGCCACCAATAGAAGTGTAGGGGCGGAGAGCAGCCACATTAACGTCATGCCCACCTCGTTGCCGGTGGACGCAGATACGGTGTTGTTCGTCGTTCCTGGGGTGTCACACGTAGCGATGTGTGCTGCCTCTGGAACGACCAACAACCTGCGTCCAGAACGAGCAGCAATATTTGGGAAATTAATGACGTGTCAATAATCAACGATTTTGGTAAGTATTCGGATCATTAGCGGTTGCTCGTAGGTGTCAAACGCAACGATGTCGCTAACGAGGCCGGATGTGCGTCACGAACCCCGTGACCCCAGCGATATCTCATTAGCGATGCCGTTGCGTGTAATGGGGCCTATATACTCGGCCGGGTTTTAGATTTTAGCTTATTTTATTAGTGATGATCAGAAATTCATTTTTTATACAAAGCGCAAATGACTGAGATCAGTGCTGAGTGAGGAGCAGCTTCACTCTTATTACACTAGAACACTTGTAGATGGAGGGAATGAATACAATCGTCTGCCGGTGATGCAGTTTTGCTCAGGATACAATCTAAATTATTTCATTGAAGTTACAATCAATATACAAATATAAAATGCTTCAAAATTAATTTTGGAAGAAGACATTAAGGTGAATAATTGTCTTGGAGCTTATCAGTATAACCTAGAGAAGGGTAACTTGAGGCTCCTGGGTCCTGATGCAAACTTTGTAAAAGGGCCCTCAACAATAAAATGTCTCTTCATATGGAGCTGAGGGTGTATAGTCATCGTTGATCAGTGATTGAGTAATAATATTATAATAAATCTAATACAGTCTATACACACACTCACACACACACACACACACACACACACACACACACTACACATACACACACACACACATACACACACACACACTCACACACACTACACATACACACACACTCATACGCACACGCACACATACACACACACACTACATACACACACACACACTGCACACACACACACACACACATACACACACACACACTCACACACACACACACACTACACATACACACACACACTCACACACACACACACATACACTACACATACACACACACTCATACGCACACGCACACATACACACACACACTACATACACACACACACACTGCACGCACACACTACATACATACACACACTCACACGCACACGCACACACACATACAGACACACCCACACACACACACACACACACACACACACACACCAGTCTGTCTCTTCTTCCTTCATCTTTAGGCTCCTGCAATTAAGAGACCTTTTGGTGAAAACATAGTCACATGATGTGATGTCACAGAGGTCCTTAAACAGTCTTATCATCAGGATACAAAATGCTGGGCCCCCTAGTAGAACGAAGGCCTTGTGAAATTGCCCAGCTTGCTCTCCTTTCCCTCTAATGACGGTCCTGCATACCAGCTTGTCTCCTGTTCAGTTCTTTTAGACTCCTGTATTTAAGAGACCTTTGGTCACATGTCTGTGAAGTCACCAAAGGTCCTTAAACAAAACTAACCTCAAAATACAACTGCTGGGGTCCCTAAGAGAGTGGGGTCCCTGAGAAATTGTGCAGATCGACGCACCCCAATGCTGGCCCTGATTGTAAGTAGGGCTTTTTTTCCAATTAGGGCATATATGTCAAGCATACTCCAAAAATCCTGTAAAATCACAATAGTTCTTATTTTCAGGATAGGTCTTATTTTCGGTGAAACATCTATTATCTATCTATTTATGTATCCATTTATCTATCTATCTATCATCTCTTTATTTGTCCATTTAGTATCTATCTATCTATCTATCCCTCTATCTATCTCTCTATCTATCTACAGTGCTGGCCAAAAGTATTGGCACCCCTGCAATTCTGTCAGATAATACTCAGTGTCTTCTTGAAAATGATTGCAATCACAAATTCTTTGATATTATTATCTTCATTTAATTTGTCTTCAATGAAAAAAAAAAAAATGTCATAAAGCCAAATTGGATATAATTCCACATCAAATATAAAAAAGGGGATGGACAAAAGTATTGGCACTGTTTGAAAAATCATGTGATGCTTCTGTAATTTGTGTAATTAACAGCACCTGTAACTTACCTGTGGCACCTAACAGGTGTTGGCAATAACTAAATCACACTTGCAGCCACTTGACATGGACAATTTCATGTTCGAGTGATTTTGGGGGGTGTTCGAGCTTGTACTCGAGTTTTTTGCTAAAAGCTCGACAGTTCGAGTTAGGTTCGAGAACGGTTTGATCAACAAAAACGTGGCTTTTCACAGTAAGGCTATGTGCACATGTTGCTATCTGCATGTGTCCTGCGTCGCCATCATAATCTCTCTCTCTTTCCTACTTACTGATCACGGGCGTCTCGCTGCACAGCTGTCACAAATCTGCTGCGTCTTTTCTGAATGGCTGCCGCTTCATTAGTCAATCAGGTATTCCGTGCTTTCCCCACTCACCAGCGCCCATGATTGGTTGCAGTCAGACACGCCCCCACGATGAGTGATAGCTGTCTCACTGCAACCAATCAAAGCCGCTGGTGGGCGGGTCTATATCTTGTAGTAAAATAAATAATAATAAAATAAAAAAAATGCTGTTCCCCCCATATTTGATACCAGCCAGGAAAAAGCCACAAGGCTTGAGGCTGTTATTGTCAGGATGGAGAGTGCCACGGTATGGGGAGCCCTCCAGCTTAACAATATCACCCAGAATATCACCCAGCAGCCGGCCCGGAATAGCCGCATCCGTTAGATGTGACAGTCCCGAGACTCTACCCAGCTCATCCTGAATTGCCCTGGTGCAGTGGCAATCGGGGTAATAATGAGTTTAATCATGCCAGGCATCTCCCCAAGATACCTTCCATGATTAAACTGTAAGTGAACGTAAATAAACACACACAGCGAAAAATCCTTTATTTGGAATAAAAAACAAAAAAACACGCTCTTTTACCACCAGTTTATTAATCCCCAAATACACATCCAGGTCCGACGTAATCCACATGACACTGTCAGCTCGGCTACATGAAGATGCAGTAGCACCGTAGAACACGATCGCGCTGTGTCCTCTCCACGTAGCAATGAAGTGAATCGCGCGGTCATCAGAGACTTCACTCTGCAATGCAGACGTCAAGATCACCAAATCTGCCTATCTTTATCATTAGAGGCAGTAGCTCAGTGGATAGAGCGCTCGCTTAAGAAACATAACTTTACGACTTCTAGTCATGTCCTGGTAAAGATTTTAATTTTTTTTTAAATTTTAAATTATAATTATTATATATTTAGAATTATAATTTAATTTAATTATGCACTAAGGGGAGGAGCTGGACATCAGCTGTGAGCCGCGGAACACACCTCTAAAATCGGAGCAGTTCATGGAATGAGGCTGCATTGCTCTATCCTCTCTCTGTTTTCTCTCTCTCTCTTTCTCTTTCTCTCTCTTCCTCTGTCTCCCTCTCTCTCTCTCTCTCTCTCTTTTCTCTCTTTCTCTCTCTCTCCCTCCCTCCCTCTCCTCTCTCTCTTTTTCTCTCTCTCTCCCTCTCTCCTCTCTCTCTCTCTTTTTCTCTCTCTCTCTTTCTCTCTCTCTCTCTCCTCTCTCTCCTTTTCTCTCTCTCTTTTTCTCAGTCTCTTTTTTTTCTTTTTCCCTCTCTCTCCTCTCTCTTCTCTCCTCTCTCTCTTTCTCTTTTCTCTCTCTCTCTTTTTCTCTATATCTCTTTCTTTCTCTCTCTCTCTTTCTCTCTCTTTTTCTCTCTCACTCTTTTTCTCAGTCTCTCCCCCCCCCCTCTCTCTCTCTCCTCTCTCTCTTTTTCTCTCTCTCTCTTTTTCTCAGTCTCTCTTTTTTTCGTTTTTTCCTCTCTCTCTCTCTCTCCTCTCTCCTCTCTCTTCTCTCCTCTCTCCCTCTTTCTCTCTCTTTTCTCTCTCTCTCTTTTTCTCTATTTCTCTTTCTTTCTCTCTCTCTCTCTTTCTCTCTCTTTTTCTCTCTCACTCTTTTTCTCAGTCTCTTTTTCTCTCCCCCCTCTCTCTCGCTCTCTCCTCTCTCTTTTCTCTCTCTCCTCTCTCTCTTCTCACTCTCTCTCCTCTCTCTTCTCTCTCTCTCTTTTCTCTCATCTTCTCTCTTCTTCGCTCTCTCCTCTATCTTTTCTCTATCTTTTCTCTCTCTTTTCTCTATCTTGTCTCTCTCTTCTTTCTTTTTCTTTCTCAGACCTGGCGATGATCAGCTGATGCGGTCACCTGACGGAATCAGCTGACACTATAAGTCGAGCGGCGTGGCCGGCTTTTTACTGCCCGGCCGGCTAAACTATCAGCTGATGCTGTCGGACAGGAGTCTGCACTGAAGTGTGTTTTTTTTTTTATCTTGCACTGATGCATCAGCTGATTGTATAAAAGCCGTTTATACAATCAGCTGCTGTGTCATGTGATTCAGGCCCTTGAACCTGACACATCATCTGATCGCTTTGCCTTCCAGCAAACCGATCAGATGATATTGGATCCGGATTGGACGGCGCGGGACCCTTGACCCAGGATTACTGCGGAGGGGGGTTCTTTATTTCAATAAAGATGGAGTCACTAATTGTGTTGTGTTTTATTTCTAACAAAAATATTTTTCTGTGTGTTGTGTCTTTTTTTATCTGTACTAGAAATTCATGGTGGCCATGTCTAATATTGGCGTGACACCATGAATTTCGGGCTTGGGCCAGTTGATAATATACAGCTAGCCCTAACCCCATTATTACCCAGCGAGCCACCCGTCACCAGGGCAGCTAGAAGAGTTGGATACAGCGCCAAAAGATGGCGCTTCTATGAAAGCGCCATTTTCTGGAGCAACTGCGGACTGCAATTCGCAGCATGGGTGCCCAGAAAGCTTGGGCACTCTGAGCTGCGGATTCCAATCCCCAGCTGCCTAGTTGTACCTGGCTGGACACAAAAATTGGGCAAAGCCCACGTCATTTGTTTTCAATTATTTCATTAAATTCATGAAATAATTAAAAAAAAGGGCTTCTCTATATTTTTGGTTCCCAGCCAGGTACAAATAAGCAGCTGGGGGTTGGGGGCAGCCCGTAGCTGTCTGCTGTACCTGGCTAGCATATAAAAACATGGCACATCATTTTTTTGGGGGGCAAAAAACTCCTGCAAACAGTCCTGGATGGAGTATGCTGAGCATTGTAGTTCTGCAGATGCTGTCTGTCTGTATGGAGGAGAGCAGACAGCAGTTGCAGAACGACAAGGCTCAGCATGCTCCATTCACTAGTGTATGCAGGAGAGCAGACAGCAGCTGCAGAGCTACAAGGCTCAGCATACTCCATCCAGGACTGTATGCAGGAGTTTTTTGCCCACCAAAAAAATGACGTGGGCTTCGCCATATTTTTGCATGCTAGCCAGGTACAGCAGGCAGGTACGGCTGGCCGCAACCCCAGCTGCCTATTTGTGCCCGTCTGGGTACAAAAAAAATAGGGAAGCCCTTTTTTTAATTATTTCATGAATTTCACAAGCTTTCTGGGCCCTTCTGCTGCGAATTGCAGTCTGCAGCCACCCCAGAAAATGGCGCTTTCATGGAAGCGCCATCATCTGGCTCTGTATTCAACTCTTCCAGCTGCCCTGGTGACGGGTGGCTTACTGGGTGCTAGTATTAAGTCAGAGATTCTTAATGTCAGGCATGTTTGATGTGGCCATTAAGAATCTCCAATAAAAGGTTAAAAAAAAGACACCACACAGAGAAAAAATACTTTATTTTAATCCTGTTTATTCCTCCCTCGCATCCTTCCACGATCCATGGTCTTCTGTCTTCTTTCTCCTTCAACCCATGCAGCTCTGCTACATCAGACAGCGCTGCATGGAAGGAAGACGCTGCTGCTTCCTGTGCAGTCTATATCACTCAGTCAGGGAGCTGAGGCTGCAGGCTGTAAGCGGTGATGTCACCGCTGACAGGCGCTTTGCTATAGCAACGGTGATCTCCGTTATTGACCGGCTGTGGCAGCCGGTGAATAACGGAATGGTGAAGCAGAACAGGGAGCCGACCATGTGCCAGAGCATCTCGCTGGTACATCGGGATGCAGAAACGAGCACCGCGTATCGGAGAGATGTACTAACAGGACCTAGCAATGACATCTAGCAATGTGACCAGTCTGTAACCAATGAGATAATAGACACGTGACTGGTCACATGCTTTTTTTGACATCACGGAAGGTCCTATCATCAGTGCTGGTTATCGGGAGGACGCAGCGATTATGGAAAGGAAAAGCAGCGGGAGAGAGAATGCAGGACGCATCGCAGGGACCTGTAAGTGTTATGGCAATGTTTATTAACTGTATGTGTACATTTATAATGTATTTTTCTGTGTTTGTGTTTGCCTCGCATTGTTTTCAATGGGGTTTGAGAGGTTCGTCGAACGGTTCGCCGAACTCGAACACGGCCTCCATTTGCAGAACCAAACCGAACTCGAGCCTATAGAGGCTGGCTCATCTCTAGTAAATACCACACCTCTCAGAATCCAGGAGTAATACAGTCATCATTTTGTGAAGTGCTGAAAGAGAACCTTTCAGGTCCAATATGCACCCAGACCCACGAGCAGTTCTGGGTGCATATTGCTATTCTCTGCCTAACCGTCCCTGTATTTAGCAGCATAGATAAAGAGATCTTTATAAAAAATATTTCTAAAGATCTTTTATCTTATTCTAATGAGGCCAGGGACTAGCCGCAAGGTTATTAGTTCTCTTGGCTAGTTGGCCCGCTTAGCATATTAGAACGCCCACATGGGTGTGCTAACATGCTCATGAAAGCACAGCATCAGAGGTATGGTCGCTCTCACCTCTGCCATCACCACTGGTTTTCGGCTCTGTACACATGATCAGAACGTCCCTGGACTTTCGGTTATGCGCACTACATTAGTTTGAAGCCGGGACACATACACCTGGTTTCATAGTATGCATGACTGGAAGTCCGGGACTTCTGATCATGCGCACTAAGCCAAAATCCAGCATAGGGGACAGTGGCAACAGAAAGCAGTGAGAGCGACTATACCTCTGACACAGCGCATTCATTAGCATGTTACCACGCCCACAGGAGTGTGCTTACATGCTAAGGGGGACGACTAGCCAAGGAAACTATCGCCCTTGAGACTAGTCCCTGGCCTCATTAGCATATCATAAAGGATCTTTAGAAATACTTTTTACAAAGATCTCTTTATCTATGCTACTAGATACAGGGACGGTAGGCAGGGATTAGCAATATGTACCCAGAACTGCTCGTGGTTCTGGGTGCATATTACATCTGACAGGTTCACTTTAAGAACTCCACTATAAAATGTTTGTCATCAGTTTCGGGACACTTTGTTAATGCCTGAATGCACCATTACATACATTACCTAAACTGCAGACTGGCTGTCTAAAAAAGTATGAATACACTCCACCACTAGTGGGCAGCATTGGCAACATCTAACTGTGGGAGAACAACAAAAATGCAGATTTGATTGTGTATGGAGAAGAGAGCAAAGTATGTAAAGATCAGGGAGTTAGTAAAGCAAGGCGCTTAGAAAACATATAGATGTTATGACATATGACATACTGTGTTTGTATCTATGCATACACACATTAGTATAGGAATATTATTATTAATAGACACTATACTAGAACTCAATAGGAAAAATTGAGTGGGTTCCCACATCCCCTTCTCGTGCCCACCTTAGGTAAATCTACTGTGTTAATTAACACACTTATAAAACACAAATCTGCATGCGTGGGAGCGGGTCTTCTGCACATCTGCTTCTCGTCAAAACCAGATGACAAGGAAACATTTTCCAATTGCACAAAGGTGATGTCCATGATTGGATTGTAAGCTTGAAAAAAAACGGAAAAAAAAATGGCCCTCTTTATTGCGGAGGTGTAATATGACAAGATGGTGTGTGTTCCTCTAATTCACCACCATTAATGCCATTAATAGAGGCTCATGAGGTCGACTGGAGGGGACTGAAGCATTTTTTTATTGCACCTTTGGTTTCATGCAATTACACAGCAAATTAAAAGGCAAGAATTCCCATTAGCAGGTGTAACGACAGCTACATTACATACATTGCCATTCACTGCATTAATGATGGCCTTGGACCATTCATCGTCAATGATGGAGTCAACAAATTTTATTTTTTTCCTATATTTAATAATAACAACAACAACAATAATAATAACAATAACAACAACAACAACAATAATAATAATAATAATAATAATAAAAAAAATAGTCACAAACAGTCAATAGATCTCATAAACGCAAAGGTAAATTCCTTACTGACCACGTTTTACAATCTCGATGACAAACTCCGAACTTGGTGGAAAACGCTTCAGTGTCCCCTAATACAGTCCGCTAATACAGTCATCAGGGGTGACATAGCTTCTTCACCTAGGCTCAAACAGATTAATTTTGCCCCTCTAAGCTTTGCATTCTAACTCTAGAGTTTGTCCCTCCCTCCTGTCTTAATGAGAGTATCCAATGACTTCTGCCTTGGATAGTTACAGGGATAATAATCTCTCTGTAACTTGGGGAGACACACTTCTTCATATGTGACTTCTGTCTGGGACAGTTACAGGGGTAATAATCCCTCTGTAACTTGGGGAGACACACTTCTTCATGTGTGACTTCTGTCTGGGACAGTTACAGGGGTAATAATCCCTCTGTAACTTGGGGATACACACTTCTTCATGTGTGACTTATGTCTGGGACAGTTACAGGGGTAATAATCCCTCTGTAACTTGGGGAGAAACACTTCTTCATGTGTGATTTATGTCTGTGACAGTTACAGGGGTAATAATCTCTCTGTAACTTGGGGAGACACACTTCTTCATTCTTCAAGACAAGGGATCTAATAGGTAGCTCAGCTTCTACCTGCTCCATATTGTCTCTGCCCCCCTTAGTTTCTCTTTCCTTCTTAGTTTTGTTCAAGCAATAAACCTAACTCTGTCTGGTTTCACGATTCCTCTGTGCAGAGCATCTTGCACACTAGGAGATGCTCTGCTGTGCTTTTCTGGATTACTGAGCTGGCAGGTTGATTAATTGCTCAGATGTTTCATCATCCTGGTAATTACTCTGCTTCTTCACTGAGCATGCTCTTTTTGAACCTTGCCAGTCGAACATTATGGTGCTGTTGTGCTGTTGGCTTGTATTCCTGAGTGTGTTCTGATCTTTGTTTCCTTACCCCGGACTGTTGTTTGACTCCCCTCTGGCTTTTCTTGCGAAACGTGCGTCGAGTGTGGTGGGACCTGGCCCTTACGTGTGGCGCACTGGACTGGTAATTACATGTGCACTGTGGCACTTAAGCTGTTGCATTCATAGCTTGCTGCTATTTTTGACACAGTAGTGCCTGTTACTTTTATATATTCATAACTATTTATTCATAAATTGTCATGGTGATATTTACTGCTTGCACTTATGAATTTATTTATTGATTTTTCACTATCATCTTTATTCTTATACCTTTTTTGATACATGTTACAGCATACTTTCTTGTGCCATACCAGTTGAGTTTGCCAGGTCTCTTCCCCCCTTTTTTTTCTTGTGGTTGTTGTAGGTTGGAATATGGTCTTGTACCTTTTTATTATTCCTTGAATAAAATTTAACATTTTATGGTTATTTGCATATGCTTGCTTTTCTCTTTAGTGTTTATCTGAACACATCTCAGTTTATTCCCTGAATCCATTACATGCCGTCCTGGAATCCTGACCCCCCGGATCGTGACTTGACTACGCCTCTGTTTGCTCCTGGTATCCATTTTGTGTCCTCCTGGTACCTGACCTCGGCTTGTCTGACTACTCTCCCGTTTGTACTACCTATAAGTAGTGACTTACATCACATCTGGGCTGCATTGTCATCAGTATTCTTCACTGACATGCACAGGGTTGCCAACCGTTCAGAAACTCTAGGACGGTCCATAGAAATAAAGCACTCTTTTGCCCTGTTCTTAAAAATATTTCATGATTCTGTGATTTTTTTTTTAACCTGAAGAAACTTACACGTATTATTTTGACTGTGATTTTTAGCATTTTTCAGTTTACAAGGAATGCAGCTGATTTCTTCATATCAGATATTATGTGCTGTAGACATGTATCACTTATTATCATAATGATTTATCATGGTGTTCCAATGTGTATGTATCTTTCTATCTGTCTGTGTATGTCTCTTTCTGTGTGTGTGTCTTTTTCTCTGTGTGTGTCTTTTGGTGTTTGTCTCTTTCTGTGTATGCGTCTTTTTCCGTCTGTGTGTCTCTTTGTGCGTGTCACTTTCTGTGTGTTTCTTAATTTGTGTGTGTCTCTGTGTGTGTCTCTTTCTGTTTATCTTTCTTTCTGTGTGTGTCTCTTTCTGTGTGTCTCATTTTGTGCGTGTCTCTTTTTATGTGTGTGTCTCTGTGTGTGTCTATGTGTGTGTGTCTCTTTCTGTGTGTGTGGGTTTCTCTGTGTGTATCCTTCTCTGGCCATAATAGGAGTCTATAAAAAACAGATCCATTCCCAGCTCCATTGACTTTAACATAAATAGGTTTTTTAGCGAATAACTGTAAAGCGTGATATTAATTTTCCACTCAAAACATAGTCTATGATACTTGCTGAGTTAAATGAGGCTGCTGTGCAAAATTTCATGATTGTAAATGAGATGGTACAGATTCCTTTAGCTGACATACACACATACACACACACATATACATACACACACATCTTTATATATTAGATGAACAATTCTTAAAACCATTATTACTTTTTAGCATTTTTTCCACACCTGCCTAAATTTTTTGCACATTACTATATATATATATACAGTACAGACCAAAAGTTTGGACAACCTACTCATTCTAAGAGTTTTCTTTATTTTCAGGAGTCTGAAAATTGTAGATTCACATTGAAGGCATCAAAACTATGAATTAAACCATGTGGAATGAAATACTTAACAAAAAAGTGTGAAACAACTGAAAACATGTCTTATATTCTAGGTTCTTCAAAGTAGCCACCTTTTGCTTTCATTACTACTTTTCACACTCTTGGCATTCTCTTGATGAGCTTCAAAAGGTAGTCACAATAGTTTTCCAACAGTCTTGAAGGAGTTCCCGGAGATGCTTAGCACTTGTTGGCCCTTTTGCCTTCACTCTGCGGTCCAGCGCACCCCAAACCATCTCGATTGGGTTCAGGTCTGGTGACTGTGGAAACCAGGTGATCTGGCGTAGCACCCCATCACTCTCCTTCTTAGTCAAATAGCCCTTACACATCCTAGAGGTGTGTTTGGGATCATTGTCCTGTTGAAAAATAAATGATGGTCCAACTAAACGCAAAGCGGATGGAATAGCACACTGCTGCAAGATGCTGTGGTAGCCATGCTGGTTTTGTATGCCTTTAATTTTGAATAAATCCCCAACAGTGTCACCAGCAAAGCACCCCCCACACCATCACACCTCCTCCTCCATGCTTCACGGTGGGAACCAGCCATGTAGAGTCCATCCGTTCACCTTTGCTACAAAGACACGGTGGTTGGATCCAAAGATCTCAAATTTGGACTCATCAGACCAAAGCACAGATTTCCACTGGTCTAATGTCCATTCCTTGTGATCTTTAGCCTAAACAAGTCTCTTCTGCTTGTTGCCTCCCCTTAGCAGTGGTTTCCTAGCAGCTATTTTACCATGAAGGCCTGCTGCACAAAGTCTTATATGTATATATAATATATATATATATATGTGTATATATATATATATATATGTATATATATATATATATTTATTTAAATTTTTTTCAATTTATTTTTTTTTTGCTTTTTTCCACTATACATTTTACTTCAAAGATGTTACCTTGATTCATCACAAATTAAAGTGGATTTCAAGTACAATTTAATTATGGGCTGACAAAGAGACATTTCATGATTCTCTTTCTTCCTATAGTGAAGAAAAGCCTAAAACTGAATATTACATATGGTAACTTCCCTAATTTTCTCCTTTTCTGTCTGTATAATAGCATTTAAATAATGAATTAGAGTTTAATTTAAAAAAAGAAAAACTTAAGGGCTAAATTATTTCAAAATTGAGTTTTAATTCCACTAGTTGAACAAAAGACTGTAAAAAAAGCAATAGTAATAATACTGTAATTTACCATTTCAATTGACGACAGTTATTTTTAAAGATTTCCTTGAATTATTTAATATGCGGCACTAATTAATAACGGAGTGGAATAATTCATAAGGAACAAGTGAAGAGAGAATGCCTGACATACTTGTTTTCTTGTAAGACGACCCAATTATCTGTCATTGTTTGCAGGACATGGGATTAATAGATGAAAATCAGTACAAGGTGATAAGATTCATTGGGCACTTAAGACGTTAAGGGAAGTATGGTGATCAAGAGGAAATTAATTCTGCTAACACAATTCCAATCACTTTGATATTCATTAAAAATAATTGCCCCTTGAAAAATAAATCGTCAATAAATCGGGTACATGGTGATTATGGTCAGTCGTTGGATAAGTGGGGTGATCATAAATATGGCCATCATTAAGAGTTGTGGAAGGTTGTGGAAGGAAATGCTCTACTTTTCTAGACTTTCAATTAATAACTTTTTCCCACCATACCATAATATACCAGCAGGGAGCCTCATTTATGGCATAAATAAGCTGCTTCATTATTCAGGTGTAATGGTGCCATTACACCCTAGATAGTTGTCAGCCAAAAGAGAGAATAATTATCCCGACTACCATAGACATCTTACCAAATGTTATTGTGCTATCGAGGAAAGATATGAGAATGCCGCAGCTAGACATTTCTGGTAGTCCCTTATCTTACCGGGAAACAATATGACCGGGCATTTAAATTCTAACTTCCCAATCCTTCTATTCCCCGACACCATCCTTCAGGTAAAAGTCAAGAGGGCCCCCACATACATCAAGTGTTTATAGGGGTCCTAAAAGGAATATATTAGAAAATGACAAAAAGTTTATATCAGCTGTTTTAGTTAATGCATTTTTTTAAGTTGGCAATGCTTTGTTTTTTCAGATTAAAATCTGTAGTAAATAAAATTAATACTTGTAATATTCACACTCACTTCTGGGGCTATTTTAGTCTCATACTTAGTATGCTTTAAAGAAGACTTTTCAGAAGTCTCATTATCATCACATACAGGATTACAATTACACATAACACCTTTATACTGTATATAATTGATAATGCAGGACACACTATACACAATAAGTGATGTTACAGCCCACCTCCTCCCCCTCATGTACAATGACTGAGATAACCACTTTGTACAGTGGATGACACAGGATCCACCATTGACAATAGATCATGGCACAGCTCACTTCCATCTGTATAAAGACTAGGACCTCTTTTTACATTAGATAACACAGGATACACCATTTACAATAGGTTATGTTGCAGCTCACCTCCTCCTTTACAATGACTGATAATAACACCTCTATATACAGTAGATAACACAGGATCCACCATTCACTCTAGCTGATTTCACACCTTACCTCCTCCTGCTCCTGTACAATGACTGATAATACCTCTATATACAGTGGATAATGCAGGATCCACCATTCACAATATGTGATATCACAGCTCACCTCCTCCTGTACAATAACTGATAACACAGGATCCTGATAATAACTGATAATAACACCTCTATATACAGTAGATAACACAGGATCCACCATTCACTCTAGCTGATTTCACACCTTACCTCCTCTTGCTCCTGTACAATGACTGATAATACCTCTATATACAGTGGATAATGCAGGATCCACCATTCACAATATGTGATATCACAGCTCACCTCCTCCTGTACAATAACTGATAACACAGGATCCACCATTCACAATAGGTGATATCACAGCTCACCTCCTCCTGTACAATGACTGATAACATCTCTATTTACAGTAGATAATGCAGAATCCACCATTCACAATAGGTGATATCACAGCTCACCTCCTCCTGTACAATGACTGATAACATTTCTATATACAGTAGATAATGCAGTATCCACCATTCACAATAGTTGATATCACAGCTCACCTCCTCCTGTACAATGACTGATAACACCTCTATATACAGTAGATTACACAGGATCCACCATTCACAATAGCTGATATCACAGCTCACCTCCTCCTGTACAATGACTGATATAATCACTATAAGTAGCTGATCACACAGAATCCACTAATCACAACAAACAATGTCACAGCTCACCTTCCTTTAAAATGACCTTTGCACATACTCATTAGATAGTTCAATATAAAAGCTAGGATGTGAGTCATCTATTCCTGCTAATGTGCGTGTCCATTTCCTGATAGAACAGGAAGTTAAGGAATAAAATTGCCCCAGTGGCCATTGTGAAAATAGCAACATTTGTAACTATTTTTTATTACAGATGAGATATTAAAAACAAAAAATAAATGTATATTTATCCTAAAAACTTGATATAAATTATAGATACATTTTTAACAACCATTTTTGTTATCGACAAACAGATATGTCTTACCTATTCAGAGATGTTACTGCAACTCGCTCACTAACATACAAGTTAGGCACAACTGAAAACAGTTTTTAAGGTAAAACAAGTATCAAAGTTTATTTAGCTAGACTAATAATCTAGGACATGTGGTTAAGCATTTATATAGGAAATACGTATAATCATTGAGCAGGCATCCATACATCACCGGATTTTGTAGCATCACTCCATGATTGGGGGACTTGCAGATGATCTCAGCAAGAGGAAAACTGGGAACAAATTGTCAGCACATCTGCTAGACCTAAATAAAAAGAGTCCCGCCTTCCCCTGGAGAGTCTCAAGTCTATATCCCACTTGAAAACAAATTGCTGGCGTAACCAAATGTTACACAAACTCAGGTTCCATTTGTCCAATATAGTATCCCTCTTCTAAGTGGCCAACTCTTCAGATGTCAATCTACACCGGACAAATGCGTCATCTTATGAGACATGCCAAAAAGCTCCTGGTTTCAGATATTTTACCATACTATAAACATGCGCACATTCTCAGTAAATATTGATAAGACAACTATATGGGACTGAGTGATTCTCAGTAGAACTATAACTCCAGGTGTCTGGGAAACTTTCAGAAAAACAAGCTAATATGAACTATAACTGTTGCAGGCTAATATCTTAAAGGGTTTCTTAAAGACAGATTTCCAATATGGATTCCCGATTCCCGATGGCCACTAGTATGTTAGCACTGCAAAACATTACACAACAAGTCAAATATATGACATAACTCTCACCATCCAAGAGCGTCGTTCTCCCATAGTCTTTGTAAATATTCAGAAAGCTCCTCGATGGTAATTAAATTTACTTGTGCAATAAGAGTGGGGCTTGAGAGGAGGCACTGGGGAGGAGAAGGGGATGCAGCTGCAGAACCTCTTTTCCGTGAGACAGGAGGGTGCAAAGGCCACTTTACACACAGCGACACGTGTCCCATGTGAGGTAAAGAGACCTTTCAGAGGTTGCAGAGCGGGCAAAAAACAAGGCAAGGCGAAGAGGGTTTAAACCTGTGGTCCCATCCATCATCATGGGGAATGTTCAATCACTGGGAAATAAGTCTGATGAACTGCTGGCATTAATTCAGACCCAGAGGGAGTACAAGGAATGCAGTTTGATGTGTTTTACTGAAACTTGGTTACATGGAGAGATCCCTGACTCAAGTGTTTCAGTACCAGGATTTCACATGGTCCGGGCTGATAGAGACATTATGAAGAGTGGCAAAAAAAAGGGTGGAGGAGTTATACTCTACATAAACAACGGATGGTGCAATCAGGGGCATGTGACAGTAAGGGAGCGCCATTGTTGTCCGAACATTGAACTGCTAGCCGTTGGCCGCAGAGCTTACTATATTCCTAGAGAATTCTCCCTCGTAGTTGCAATAGTGTTGTACATCCCACAATCAGCAAACCATGAGGCTGCAGGAGAAGTGCTGTCAGGAGTCATTGCTCGGCTCCAGATGAAACACCCCAACTTGCTTACTGTAATCTCTGGGGATTTTAATCGGGCTAAAACTTCAACTGCTTTACCTAAATTCTATCAATTTGTTAAATGTACAAAAGAAGACAAAATTATTTTGGATTTACTTTATGCTAATGTCAAGAATGCTTAATCATCTTCTGCCCTGCCACCCTTGGGGAAATCCGACCACAATCTTATACTTTTGTCACCAGTCTACCAACCTGTTGTTAGTAAACAGCCTGCTACAATTAAAACAATTAGATAATGGAATCCAACAAATGAACAAGTTTTACAGGATTGCTTTCATCTTACAGACTGGGATGTGTTGCTTGGGACAATGGACGAGTATACAAATGTTAATGAAGTGGTTGGTAGAGTGAATGACTACATTAACTTCTGCATTGATATGTTGCTGCCTGTTAAAAAGATTAGGTGTTTTGCAAATAACAAGCCATGGATAACAAAAGAATTGAAGCATTTGCTCAACAGGAAAAAAAAGGCATTTAAATTAGGTGACAAAGAGGAAATTAAAATGATACAGCATGAATTGAAGTATAAAATAAAGGAGGCCCAGGAAGTCTTCAGAATTAAACTTGAAAAGAAACTGTCCCACAATAATTCCAGTGAGGTTTGGTCAGGAATGAAATTACTGACTGGGCTTAATGTGAGGTCTGTGCATGGGGGAGGAAAACTGGACAAGGCTAATGAGATGAATGAGTATTTCAATAGATTTAGCAATACATGTGTAACGCCAACTGACAGAGGATGTGAATCTGGTGCAAATTCTGCAACATTGATATTGGAGGATGAGCAGAGTAATTTCAGAGTCTCCGAAAATGATGTGAGGAGGCAGTTTAAGTCACTTAACATTGGTAAAGCTGCAGGGCCAGATGGACTCAGTCCACGTGTCCTTAAAGTGTGTGCAGACCAGCTGTGTATGCTCTGTACACACCTATTTAATGGAAGTCTACAAACACAGAGGGTGCCAGTGTTATGGAAATCGTCCTGTCTGGTTCTGGTACCCAAGACTACTTCTCCTGCATCCCTAAATGACTATCGTCCTGTAGCCTTAACATCTCATGCTATTAAGGCCTTGGAAAGATTAGTGCTTGCTCACTTGAGTCCGAGGGTGAGGGCTTTTATTGATCCCCTACAGTTTGCTTACCGGCATAGATTGGGGGTGGATGATGCTATTCTTTCTCTGTTACATACTGTACATTCATTTTTGGAGAATGACGGAACCACTGTGCGAGCGATGTTTTTCGATTTCTCGAGTGCATTTAACACCCTGCAGCCACTTTTACTACACAAAAAGATGACTGATATGAAGGTGGAGGAGGGAATGAGAAATTGGATAACTGACTACCTATCAGATCGGCCACAGTTTGTACAGATGGGCGCAGTTGTGTCTATCAGATTATTGAGCAGTTTAGGTGCCCCTCAGGGAACGGTGCTAGCGCCCTTCCTATTCACACTGTATACATCAGACTTTCAGTATAAATCTGATTTTTGCCACCTTCAAAAATTCTCGGATGACTCCGTGGTTGTTGGATGTATTAGGGGGAACCAGGGGGATGAGAAATATAGAAGGGTGGTGTCAAATTTTGTGGATTGGTGCCATGGTAACTATCTACAACTAAATGTTAAGAAAACTAAGGAGTTGGTGGCCAACTATAGCAGGAGAAAGATGGAATGTTACCGATCACTATTGCTGGTCAGGAGGTAGAGCAGGTGCAGAGTTACAAATATTTGGGGGTCCACCTGGATAGCAAACTGGACTGGAGATGCCACTCAGAGATGGTCTACAAGAAGGGGATGAGCAGATTGTATTTCCTAAGGAAACTGAGGTCTTTTAATGTGTGCAGCAAAATGTTAGAAATATTCTACCAGTCGGTAGTGGCAAGTGCCATCTTTTCTGCACTAATATGCTGGGGTAGTAGTGTGCGGGTCTCTGATGCTGGAGTGGTAGTGTGCGGGTCTCTGATGCTAATAAGCTGAATAAGCTTATCAAGAAGGCAAGTTCTGCTGTTGACTGCAATCTGGACTCTTTTGAGGAGGTCGTGGAGAGAAGAACTCTGAAAAAGTGTATAAAGTGTATGGCGATTATGACTAATAATGCACATTCATTATATGAGCTATTCACGAGACAGAAGAGACCTTCAGTAACCGGCTAATCCTGCTGAGGTGTAAGAAGGAAAAATATAGGAAATCATTTGTGCCAACTGCTATGGGAATGTACAACAATAACATTAGTGTTAAATCATCAAGGTGAATGTCTACTTTATTTCTTCTACTTTCAGTTCACCCACTGTGTATGTCCTACTCTAATGTATAATGTTCTTCTGTCAACTCTACTGTCTTGTCAATTATGTAATTCATGTTATGATTTACGTTGTGCTGCTGTGATACCATAATTTCCCACGGGATCAATAAAGTGTATCGTATCGTATCGTATCGCTGGTGAAAGCACCCGCCCCCATCGGTTGTGCATCACGGGCAAATCGCTGCCCGTGGCGCACAACCTCTTAAATCCCCATCACACGTACTTACCTGACTAGCGACGTCACTGTGGCCAGTGAACCGCCTCCTTTCTAAGGGGGAGGTTGGTTCGGGGTCAAAGCGGCATCCCTAAGCGGCCGCCCAATAGAAGCGGAGGGGCGGAGATGAGTGGGTTGAACATCCTGTCCACCTCCTTCCTTCCTCATTGCCGGCGGCCGCAGGTATGATGTTGTTCCTCGGTGTCACTCGTAGCGATGTGTGCTGTCGCAGGAACAATGAACAACCTGCGTCCTGCAACAGCAACGATAATTGATATTAGAACGACGTGTCAACGATCAACGTTATGGTAAGTAATTTTGATCATTTGCGGTCGTTCCTGCGTTTTCACACGCAAAGACGTCGTTAACGAGGCCGGATGTGCATCACGTAATTCCATGACCCCAACAACATCTCGTTAGCGATGTCGTTGCGTGTAAAGCCCCCTTAAGAGTAGAAGTAAAACCTCAATAATTTATATGCAACTATTATTAAATATTTTCCCTTTCTCATTTGTTGTTACAGATCCACAAAGTATGAATTTAAAGGGATAATCAGTCGAATGTCATCTTATTCTGCAAATATGGAGGGAGGAGGAAGTGATGGATCGGTATGGAGTAACAACAGGTGAGTTCTGCTTGTTTTGCTAACAGACGACTCTTTAAAGGCTGTGTCCAATCAATGTCTAAAAAAAATCTTTGAAAATGGTCTTGATTACAAATATCCTGACACTTTGTGTACAAATATCTTGCAGTTCCTTTCATTTCCATGGTAACAGACTACAATAAGCTCTTTGTAGAAACCAAGGAAAAAATTGTGAAAAATACCCTGCTGTAACTAAATAAAAGCATAGTGCATATAAACATAGGGTACTTAGTAAACACTGTTTTTGATCAAAAAAAGCGTAAAGCTATCCCACCAACGCCAAGGTGTACCCAGTTGGGATAGTACCTACACTCTCTAATATTAAAACCTTACCATGGGTCTAAAATAGGCCTCAATGTGGCTAAGGGCTGAGAGCGACCGGGTCCCAACAGGACACACACAGTCAGGGGGATTCACAGAATGAAATGTCCAGCTCGCTGAGAAGGGGGCCACTCCCTGTTTGTACTGAATACAAAAAAACTACATAAAAGACCCATGGTAAGGTTTTAATATTAGAGAGTGTAGGTACTATCCCAACTGGGTACACCTTGGCGTTGGTGGGATAGCTTTATGCTTTTTTTGAACAAAAACAGTGTTTACTAAGTACCCTATGTTTATATGCACTATGCTTTTATTTAGTTACAGCAGGGTATTTTTCACAATTTTTTCCTTGGTTTCTCTTTGTCTTATGGCCAGTGTGAACATGGTCTCACAAGTACCATGTATACCATCTCATACTCCGGCTCACTTTTTTGTTTTTATGTAGTTTTTTTGTATTCAGTACAAACAGGGAGTGGCCCCCTTCTCAGCGAGCTGGACATTTCATTCTGTGAATCCCCCTGACTGTGTGTGTCCTGTTGGGACCTGGTCGCTCTCAGCCCTTAGCCACATTGAGGCCTATTTTAGACCCATGGTAAGGTTTTAATATTAGAGAGTGTAGGTACTATCCCAACTGGGTACACCTTGGCGTTGGTGGGATAGCTTTATGCTTTTTTTGATCAAAAACAGTGTTTACTAAGTACCCTATGTTTATATGCACTATGCTTTTATTTAGTTACAGCAGGGTATTTTTCACAATTTTTTCCTTGGTTTCTCTTTGTCTTATGGCCAGTGTGAACATGAGCTCACAAGCTCCATGTATACCATCTCATACTCCGGCTCACTTTTTTGTTTTTAATAAGCTCTTTGTAGTCTGATCCTGCAGTCATACTCTTCTTCTACTCGCCAATACTTATTCCTAACAATCTTGTAAGTATTTTGCATGGACCAGAGAGCAAATTACAGATATAAGAGATCCTGAAAGCAGGACCAGACTACATAGGTTTTTTTTCCGAGGTTTAGTATGTGGCGCACATGATCAATGCGATGGCTTTAACTTGTAAAACTGGCAAGTCTTGCGAATAATTTGATGTCCAAGTAAATATTGCCCTTTGGAGATCTTATTAACAAACTGTATAACTATAAAATGCCGAAGAATATTACCAGCCATCCGTTCCATATATGCATGTTGGCCATTAAGACAAATCATCCAAGAATGTGCCCTTCAGTGTAATACTTACTTTAAATTATGCTGCTTTTAAGTGCAGTTTTTGCCAAGGGATTCTGTTAATTAACAGTTGCTCATTTTTATTATCTTTAATTTTTTGTTAAGTTTTTTAACCTATGATTTTTTTTCGTCTCTAAAATGTTCGAAATAAAGGAGATTCTTGGCAAGGTGTTAAATTCATTCTAATACGTCTTCAACTAGGTGACTTTGTACTAGGGATGAAGTGAAAGGGGAAGTCAGATTAATGTTCTTATATTTAACCCTTGTCTGGTACCACAAAAAAAAAATCACTAGTTGTACCAATCTGCATGGGGGTCACATTGACCCCATGGTACCAGAAAAAAGTTAAATAAGTTTTTCCACTTTTTCATGCTTGTCATTTGCAAGATTTCTTTGTGTTATTTGATTGGGGAATTCAGTTCTCACCCCTGGAACCCTGAAAACTGCAGACATATCAAGTAGTTTTAGTAAAGGAAGGAAAGAAGGTGAGGAAGAAAGGAAAGACAGGGAGGAAGGTAAGGAAGTAAGGAAAGACGCAGAGGAAGGAATAAAGAAGGGGAGGAAAGAAGGAAGGTGAGAAAGTAAAGAATGACATGGAGGAAGGAAGGAACGAAGGTGAGAAAGTAAAAAATGACATGGAGGAAGGAAGGAACGAAGGTGGGAAAGTAAGGAAAGACGGGGAGGAAGTAAGGAAAGACGGGGCGGAAATAAGGAAGCAAGGTGAGAAAGTAAGGAATGACAAGGAGGAAGGAATGAAAGAAGGTGAGGAAGTAAGAAAAGAAGGGAAGGAAGGAAAGAAGGGGAGGAAGGGAGGAAAGAATGTGATGAAGAAAATAAAGAAGGGGAGGAAGGAAGGAAAGAAGTGGAGGAAGGAAGGAAAGAAAGTTAGGAAGTAAAAAAAGAAGGTAAGAAAGTAAGGAAAGGTGAGGAGGAAGGAAGGAAAGAAGGTTAGGAAGGAAGGAAAGACGGGGAGGAAGAAATGAAAGACGGGGAGGAAAGAAGGAAGGAAGGTGAGAAAGTAAGGAATGACAAGGAGGAAGGAGTGAAAGAAGGTGAGGAAGTAAGAAAAGAAGGGGAGGAAGAAAAGAAGGTGAGGAAGTAAGGAATGACAAGGAGGAAGGAATGAAAGAAGGTGAGGAAGTAAGAAAAGAAGGGAAGGAAGGAAAGAAGGGGAGGAAGGGAGGAAAGAATGTGATGAAGAAAATAAAGAAGGGGAGGAAGGAAGGAAAGAAGTGGAGGAAGGAAGGAAAGAAAGTTAGGAAGTAAAAAAAGAAGGTAAGAAAGTAAGGAAAGGTGAGGAGGAAGGAAGGAAAGAAGGTTAGGAAGGAAGGAAAGACGGGGAGGAAGAAATGAAAGACGGGGAGGAAAGAAGGAAGGAAGGTGAGAAAGTAAGGAATGACAAGGAGGAAGGAGTGAAAGAAGGTGAGGAAGTAAGAAAAGAAGGGGAGGAAGAAAAGAAGGTGAGGAAGTAAGGAATGACAAGGAGGAAGGAATGAAAGAAGGTGAGGAAGTAAGGAAAGAAGGGAAGGAAGGAAAGAAGGGGAGGAAGGGAAGAAAGAATGTGATGAAGAAAAGAAAGAAGGGGAGGAAGGAAGGAAAGAAGTGGAGGAAGGAAGGAAAGAAAGTTAGGAAGTAAAAAAAGAAGGTGAGGAAGTAAGGAAAGAAGGGGATGAAGGAAGGAAAGAAGGGGAGAAAGGAAGGAAAGAAGGGGAGGTAGGAAGGAAAGAAGGAAATGAGAAAGGAAGCAAGAAAGTTAGGAGTATGAGATAAATAATCTAACATATGAAGAAAATCACAAAAAACAAAGGAGGGAGGGTGAGAAGAAAAGAGAGAAGAAAGAATAATGAGTGGGGGAATAAGGGGAAAATGAATCAGGGATAGAGAAAAGGAAGGAGGGAAAGAAAGAAAGAATGAAAGAAGGAAGATAGAAGGATAGCGACAGGAAAGAAAGAAAGAAAGAATAAGATAAAGAAATTCTGCGATTGTTCATTTAGATCAAAGGCACTGAGAATCAATCTCTCCAAGTGAAATATCAGAGAGAATAAAAAAGAGAAAGACATTAAAAAGAAGGAAGAAGGAAGTAGTAGAAAGAAAAATTGAGCGAAGGAACAAAGGAGCAATACTTGGACATAAGATGGAAGAAAAAAGCAAGAAAAACAAGAGCGAAAAAGAGAAAAAGAGCAATATATGTATAGCTTACAGAGGAGAGGAATGCAAGTTTGGATTAATTAGAGAAAAGGAAGGAAGGAAGGAGGTAGGGAAGGAATGAAAAAGTATGAGCAGTATATGGATAATAATTACAGATGGGTAAATAGTAAAATTTTCGTTGATTATTCGAAACAAATTATTTCTACTATTCGTGTATTCGTCAAGAAGAATAAACCCAATGCAAGTCAATTGGAAACTTGCATAATTTGTTGAAATTGATTGAAAAGTACTAAAATTGAATGGGGTCACTTTCTACCCTCAATGTGTTCCAGAAGCTGCAATAAGTGGTTTTCTATCACTGCAACGTCTGGATGTAACAGACCCAGGATCGTCTTGGTCCGTTATATAGATTGCGCTGGACATGTGGGGATGTTTTTGAGGTTAATAAATTAGTGAAAGAGGGTGTGTTTTTTTTTTTATTTAAAATGAAGGATTTTGTGTTTGTTTTTATTTTTTTACTTGCACAGTTAGTTATGGGGGGTTTATAGACCCCTCTCCATTACCATCCCAGGGCTTGATGATAGCTGTGATTTTTTTTTGATAAATCACAGCTGATATCAACCCCATATATTACTCCAATTGCCGCAGCACCAGGGCAATTGGCATGAGTCGGGTAAAGTCAATGCACCAATTGTGGGTTGGCTGTGCGCTGCTACTTTTAGGCTGGGGAGGGCCCAATAACCATGCACCTCTCCAGCCTGAGAATACCAGCCCCAACTGTCTGCTCTATCTTGACTGAGTTTCAAAATTGGGGTTGACTACAAGCCGCTTTTTATTTTTTTAACTAATTTAAAAAAAGCTGCATAGGGTCCTTTGCATTTTGATACACAGGAAAGATAACACATACAGCTGAGGTCTATATCCTGTACATGTCTGGCTTATCTGCACTGGGTGTTAATATACTTCGGACCCTATGTCATTTTTTTTCTAATTATTTATATATTTTTACACTCCACTTCCTGACCACGACTAGTCTGAAGGCAGCAAATCACAGATGCTGGCACAGAGGGTGAGCGGGTAAAGGGGGACTGAAACCAATCACAGATGCTGGCACAGAGAGTGTGTGGGTGAAAGGGAGGACTGAAACCAATCACAGATGCTGGCACAGAGGGTGTGTGGGGGAAAGGAGGACTGAAACCAATCACAGATGGCATCACAGAGTGTGGGAGGGGGAAGCAGGACTGTAACCAACCACAGACACTGACACAGAGGGTGGATGGGATAACAGTGCATATTCATAAGGTTTAATGAGCAGACCAGGAAGTAGTGTGACAATGAAACTCGGTAAGTGTAATTCTCCTGTATTAGTGACCAAAAGTCTTTTTTTTTTCTTTTCACTGCACCTCCCATTCACAGTAATGCCAGTAGCAAATATGACTATGGCTTTACTGTGATTGGAAGGCAATCAACCACTTAACATATAAAAAGTGTTTGAAACTGTTTTAAAAAGTTTTCTTTTATACAATAACTATATTTTTCTATCGGAAAAGCTAGTCCATGGGCTGTGACCTATTGAAATTAATGGAGTAGAGCTGCAATATCCGACAAAACCACTTAAGATTTCGGAAATCTAATACAATCCATTAAAGTGGACCTCTCAGTAAGACACTTGCCCTCTATTATTTGCTTTATATATAGGTTACCATACAGATCAAAGCTGTGAGAGACCACTTCTTTGGAATAAAATTGCCTCAATGAATATCCAATACTTGGTTCTTGCGTAGTACAATGCGTCCCCTTGTTATGCACCCGGGTGCAAATGCTTAACCCTGGGATATTTTTCGAATTCAGTTCAGGTTAATGACAAAGTGCTGTAAAATCCATATAATTCCCCAGAATAACAGATCACAAAGTGAACTGGAGAGTACTTCATAAGCCACCAAGCTGAGAATACAAACCTCTTCAAAGGGAAAATGTAAAAAAAACAAAACTTTTTTTATGCTGCTAAAACACTGAATATCTTGTTCCCGAAACCAAAAGTTGTTTGAAATATTTTAGCACCTTGATCTTTCAGGATATATCCTAATTTCATATTGGTATAACGTAAGACTCACGGAGTCTACAGGTGGTGCAAGCTGTTACCAGTATATAAGAGAACAAGCTCAGAAGGCAGATGGGAGAGAGGGAGATTTTAGTATATTTATACTTGATTTCATATTGTTTGAAGAGACATTACCGCTCTCCGAACCTCAAACTCAAATTGTAACTCTAACCACTGATAAAATCAAGATTCTCGGGGAGAAAGCTGGTTCATACAATTGTCTAACCAAGTACTATATATGCCAACAAAGTAAAAAATGATTTTTACTTAGTGACTTTTCAATCTGCCACAGACTAAGAGGAGCCTGATATGTCATAGACTTCCATACCCCACCAAGGAGGAGCCTCCATCCCCCACCCTGGAGGAGCCTCCATTCCAAACCCTGGAAGAGCCCCTATAACCCACTCAGGATGGGCCTCTAAACTCCACCTGGATGGACCTCTATACCCCACCCCGGATGGGCCTCTAAACCCCTCCCTTGATGTGCCCCTATAACCCACCCTGGATGGGCCTCTAAAACCCATCCTGGATGGGCCTCTAAACCCCATTTTAGATGGGCCTCTAAACACAACCCTGGATGAGACCCTATACCCCACTCTGGATGGGCTTCTAAAATACACCATGGATGGATCTCTAAACACAACCCTGGATGAGCCCCTATACCCCACTCTGGATGGGCTTCTAAACTCCACGCTGCATGGACCTCTAAACCTCACCTTGGATGAGCCTCTATACCTCACCCCGGATGGGCCTCTAAACTCCACCTTGGATGGGCCTCTAAACACAACCCTGGATGGGCTTCTAAACCCCCACCTTGGATGGGCCTCTAAACCCCACCCTGCATGGACCTTTAAAACTCTACCCTGTATGGGCCTCTAAACACCACCCTGGATGGGTCTGTATACTCCACCCTGGAAAAACTCCTATCCCCATGCTCATTTTTACCACTTGCTTTGGCAATGTCAACATGTACTTGGTCCTGTCAATAAAGCTATTTTGATTTTGAATTTGAATTTGAAAGAGAGAAAGAGAGAAAGAGAAAATGAGAGAAGAGAGAGAGAGATAGAGAAAGAAAAAGAGAATGAAAGAAAGAGAGAGAAAGAGATAGATTGAGAAAGAAAGAGAGAGAGAAAGAGAGAGAAAGAAAGAGAGAGAAAGAAAGAGAGAGAAAGAAAGAGAGAGAAAGATGAGAGATAAAAGAGAGAAAAATAAATAGAGAGAGAATAAAGTGAGAGGAAGAGAGAGGAGAGAGAGAAAGAATGAGAGAGAAAGAGAGAGAAAGATAGAGAGCAAGAGAGAGAGAGAGAAAGGAAAAAAACAGCATCAGTTATATATAAAAGAGCAAATGAATCTTTAAAGCCTTTCTTGCATAATCCAAATCTGAGTAGTTGAAACAAAAAATGGAATTTAAATAGTGCTAATTATTGGACTATAACTATGCAGTCACAGTACATTTAATTAAGCTGATGTAAACATAGTACCTATTTAAAGGGGTATTCTTGAAGAAAGAAAATGCCACTAAAGTCAATCAAATCTGTAAACATCTACTTTAATTCCACCGCTCAGTACTCTCTACAAGGTTCATATGTTGCCTACATTAACATCAACATGAAGGCCAGAGATTGGCTGCAGAGGTCATCCGGGTACTTTGCTCGTAAGCGCTACAGAGAAACAAGCAGAGACCAGATGGGTGCAACGGAGTTGCAGCACTGGTGTGCCTGGGGATTAATCACGTAAATATTTACTTTTCTTTGTAATTTTACTGATTTACAGCTTGTAATGTGGTTTTACACATTTAGATTTTTGATACCACTTATACCCTCACACCAAGGATATATACAATGCTTCTTCCTTAAAATGAATACTTTTATTTGATCACAGAATTAAAAACACAAATACATACATACAAAAAGGCACAACAGGGCAGAGGAAAGTATAGCAGTGACTTCCACAGATTGGGGGAGGGTGGAGGGGCCCGCTGGGTTCCTTTAGTTATTCAATCAAAAGTACTGGTCTGTATACAAGCTACTTCACTTCAAGACTGGCATATATGTATATGTTTTTTTGTATATTTAGTGGAAGACATGTTTGATTGTCACCGACAATGTGCTACAAGCTTGTGACCTGCTGGCTACACATGAAATCCACAGTGCAACAAATGCCAAAGTCACAAGCAGATCAAAAATAATCACAATATATCATACAAGCAGTCCGTGACCTGCTAGCTGCATATAGATTCATAGCACAACATAGCTAACTGTGTAATTTTCCTCAAGGGTGCACAGGGAGTGAAATAGTCTGCGCCTACAAGTTTCTCAAAGGTTAATTAACCATATACAAATGTATTGCCTAACATGCACAAAATATACACTCACTACGCCCCTGTAATCAACATGGACTGTCAATAACAATGTACTGCAGGCTGGTGACCTGCTGACTACACATAAAATCCACAGTGCCAATAATCCCAAAGTCACGAACAGATAAGAAAATACCCACAATATATTTCTGCAAGTATTCTGTGATCTGCTAGCTATACATAAATTCACAGCACAACACAATGCCACAGTCTAAAGTAACTCAGAGAGTAAACATAACGTGCATTAGGCTCTGTGCGCACACTGCGTTTTTTTGACGCTGCGTTTTTGTGCGTTTTTGGCCGCTAAAAACGCACAAAAACGCACCTGCGTCGAAAAAACGCGGCAAAAAATGCACGCATTTTGCCGCGATTTGGTGCGTTTTTTGCTGCGTTTTGTTGCGTTTTTGCTCACTGCGTCCTTATGCGTTTTTTATCAGTGAACAAAAAAAAAAGGTCTGATGTCATTTCCTTCTTCAATGTGTTCTTCATTCTCCACTAGTGTATGCAGAAGAGCAGACAGCTGCAGAACTACAAGGCTCAGCATCCTCCATCCAATAGTGTATGCAGGAGAGCAGACAGCAGCTGTCGAACTACAAGGCTCAGCATCCTCCTTCCAGAACTGTATGCAGGATTTCTTTGCCCCCCCAAACAAAAAAAATGACGTGGGCTTCGCCATATTTTTGTATGCTAGCCGGGTACAGCAGGCAGGTACGGGCTGCCCCCAACCCCCAGCTGCCTATTTGTACCCGGCTGGGAACCAAAAATATAGGGAAGCCCTTTTTTTTTAAATTATTTCATGAATTTCATGAAATAATTTTAAAAAAAAATGACGTGAGCTTCACCCAATTTTTGAGTCCAGCCGGGTACAACTAGGCAGCTGGGGATTGGAATCCACAGTGCAGGGTTCCCAAGCTTTCTGGGCACCCCCGCTGTGAATTGCAGTCCCGCAGCCACCCCAGAAAATGGCGCTTTCATAGAAGCGCCATCTTCTGGCGCTGTATCCAACTCTTCCAGCTGCCCTGATGCCGGGTGGCTCGCCGGGTAATAATGAGGTTAGGGCTAGCTGTATAGCTGGCCCTAAGCCCGAAATTCATGGTGTCACGCCAATATTAGACATGGCCACCATGAATTTCTAGTAAAGATAAAAAAAAAAAACACAACACACAGAAAAATATTTTTATTAGAAATAAAACACAACACAATTAGTGACTCCATCTTTATTGAAATAAAGAACCCCCCCTCCGCAGTAATCCTGGGTCAGGGTCCCGCGCCATCCAATCCGGGTCCAATATCATCTGATCGGTTTGCTGGAAGGCAAAGCGATCAGATGATGTGTCAGGATCAAGTGCCTGAATCCCATCACACATCAGCTGATTGTATAAAAGCCGTTTACACAATCAGCAGATGCATCGGTGCAAAAAAAAAAAAAATAATAATACTCACTTATGTGCTGATTACCGGCAGCTCCTGGAGCGATGGGGCGGGAGTCTGATCCCGTCCAATCGCTGCAGCAGCTGCCGGTAATCAGGGATGAAGTCTCCTGACGCATCCGCTGATACCGGCCGGGCGCCCGCGTCACCGCGATACTTACAATCAGCTGATGCGTCAGGTGACTGCATCAGGTGATCCATCGCCAGGTCCTGCATCCATCGGAGCTTTCCCGGCCGTCTGCACACAGCCGGAGCGGGGGTGGCGATACCGTGAGAGGAGATGGGAGCAGGCATAGCACCGGGAGTCTGCAGACAGGTGAGTATAACTTTTTTTTTTTTTCTACTGTTAACTTTTGTTTTCGCAGCCGCTTCCACCTCCTGCCTGTACATGGCGCCGCACGGCAGCATACATGCACAGGACTGGAGGTGGACGCGGCGGTGACGGTACCGGGAGGATTCACGCTTCTGTATATACTGACAGAAGGAATCCTCTTCCTGTACACGTCACTTTACTACCCACCTCCTGCGTTTATAGCTGCGTTTTTGGTCTTAGAAACGCACCAAAATGCACCAAAATGCAGCTATTTGCGTTTCTCATTGCGTCTTTCAACATCCCATTGAACTCAATGGATGAAAAGCGCAGTGAAAAACGCGGGAATAATTGACATGCTGCGTTTTTGTGGTCACCACAAAAACGCAGCTGAAAAAAAACGCTGTGTGGGGACAGCAAAAATGAAAACTCATAGACTTTGCTGGGGAAGCAAAGTCATGCAGTTTTGAGGCCAAAAACGCACCTGAAAAACGCGCAAAAACGCCGCGAAAAACGCACTGTGTGCACATAGCCTTACAGACCTGAACCAGGTGATTGCGGCTGCCACCCCACCGCGCCTTAAGACATTTAGATTTTTGTAAAGTTGAAGCTTTTTTGTGGCTTTATTTGCAGGTTTTAGGTTTTTTTTGTTATCACGAAAGACATTTTGATTGCACGATAGGAAAATGTAAAATACAGTACAGAGAATTTTTTGCGGCTTAAAAGTTCCAAGTTTTCTTCTTTTTCCCTGCACTTTTTCCTCTTTTTTTTCAAATACAGTAATTTGTAGGTATGATAGTTTTTTTTCCATAGGTTAAGAATATAAATACATGAAAGTAAAGAAGGAAAAAAAGAGGAGGAAGGAGAAGAAGAGGAAGGAGTAAAAGGAGAAGAATTGGAATGAGATTAAATTAATGATGAAAAAGAAGAGGAAGGAGACGAGGAAGAAAAAAAAGAAGAATTGGAATGAGATTAAATTAAAGAAGATGAAAAAGAAGAGGAAGAAGAAGAGGAAAAAGGAAAAGGAGACAAATTGGAATGAGTTTAAATTAAAGAAAAAGACAAAAAAGAATAGGAAATAGGCGAGGAATAAAGAAAAAAGGAAGAATTGGAATGTGATTGAATTAAAGAAGACAAAAAAAGGAGGAAGAAGAAGAGGAAGAAGGAAAAGGGGAAGAATTGGAATGAGTTTAAATGAAAGAAGATGAAAAAGAAGAGGACGAAGAAGAGGAAGAAGGAAAAAGAGATGAATTGGAAAGAGATTAAATTAAAGAAAAAGACAAAAAGGAATAGGAAATAGACGAGGAAGAAAGAAAAATGAAGAATTGTAATGAGATTAAATTAAAGAAGAAGACGAAAAAGAAGAAGACAAAAAAGAAGAGGAAGAAGACGAGGAAGAATGCAAAGGGGAAGAATTGGAATGAGAATAAATTAAAGAAGACAAAAAAGAAGAGGAAGGAGACGATGAAGAAATAAAAGAGGAAGAATTGGAATGAGAATAAATTAAAGAAGAAAACAAAAAAGAATAGGAAGAAGACGAGGAAGAAGGAAAAGGGGAAGGATTGAAAGGAGATTAAGTTAAAGATGAAAAAGAGGAGGAAGGAGACGAGGAAGAAGTAAAAGAGGAAGAATTGGAATGAGATTAAATTAAAGAAGACAAAAAAAAGAGAAAGAAGAGGAAGAAAGAAAAGGCAAATAATTGGATTGAGTTTAAATTAAAGAAGACGACAAAAAAGAAGAGGAAGGAGACGAGGAAGAAAGAAAAGAGGAAGAATTGCAATGAGATTAAATTAAAGAAGATGAAAAAGAAGAGGAAGAAGAAGAGGAAAAAGGAAAAGGAGACAAATTGTAATGAGATTAAATTAAATAAAACGACAAAAAAGAATAGGAAATAGACGAGGAAGAAAGAAAAAAGAAAGAATTGGAATGTGATTAAAGTAAAGAAGACAAAAAAGAAGAAGACAAAAAGTAGAGGAAGAAGATGAGGAAGAAGGCAATGGGGAAGAATTGAAATGAGAATAAATTAAAGAAGACAAAAAAGAAGAGGAAGGAGATGATGAAGAAATAAAGGAACAAGAATTGGAATGAGAATAAATTAAAGAAGACGACAAAAAAGAATAGGAAGAAGACAAGGAAGAAGGCAAAGGGGAAGAATTGGAATGAGGATAAATTAAAGAAGACACAAAAAAGAGGAAGGAGACAATGAAGAACTAAAGAGGAAGAATTGGAATGACAATAAATTAAAGAAGAAGACAAAAAAGAATAGGAAGAAAGCAAAGGGAAAGAATTGGAATGAGATAAAATTAAAGAAGACAAAAAAGAAGAGGAAGGAGACGAAGAAGAAAGAAAAGAGGAAGAAGTAGAATGAGCATATCGTAAATTAAAGAAGACAAAAAAGAATAGGAAGAAGATGAGGAAGAAGGCAAAGGGGAAGAATTAAAAGGAGATTAAATTAAAAAAGAAGATGAAAATGAAGATGAAGAAGAAGAAGAGGAAGAAGGAAAAGGAGAAGAATTGGAATGAGATTGAGGAGATGGAAAAGTAAAAGGAGGAGAAGAAGAGGCAGAAAGAAAAGAAAAAGAAGATAAAATCTACATATGAATTGAACAGACATCGTTTGGCTAAAACAATTTAACAATTACATAACGGGCTCGGCAGATCGGATAATAATGATAGGGTGTCAGTAAATCATGCACAAGAGGCTATTTCTGCTGTCATTATATAATCTACACTGATATTCTTTGAGTAAATTGCGGCAATGCAAGTAATTTTAATCAAAGGAGACTGTCAAGGAGTTCTGGTTTGGATTGAGGATCATGAGCTTCAAATTGCCTCATCAAACTTAGTCAGGGTTTATTGAAGATAAGCATCTTTAACAAAATCCTGTGTGCACACATTAAAGAGAACATAGCCTTGTTTAAAACAACAGTAAAAAACCCTCAGATCAAGATTTCATTCATTCTAATTAATTACCCCGCCAGCCCATGGATCATTTTAATTGTCTCCTTATATGTGTCAGTTAAGGCATTTCAATGATTAAATTCTGTAGATGCTTAAATACATAAAGGGCCGTTCTAAATGGAGCAATGATCCTCTAAGTGATTGTTGATAGGAACGATTACTCCTGATCGTTGCCCAATGTAAACAAGCTTGGCAAGCTAATTTTGCTTGAGCTCATCCTTTGTACTACTACTAAACTAAAAATAAAAAGGTCACTAGTGCGATCAACCACCTGACAAAAATATAATGAGACATGTAGTAGGTTAGTGTCATGGATAGAGGCAATGATACAGCAGAGACGGAAGTGCAAAATGGCACATGGAATTACTTACAGCTGGATATGGCAGATGGCAAATGAATAAGCAAAACAGGAAGCCAAAAGTGCGGACTCCACAAGGATAACAACGTAGAAGATGCTCAGGATAAATTGCGGTTCCTCTGCGCTACCTTGATGAATGAGTCTACGCGTTTCAAGGCCACCTAGCGTCTTCCTCAGGACAAAATCATAGTATCTAGATACTTCCTCTTCCTCAGGATATAACCATATCTAGATACTATGGTTTTGTTTTGAGGAAGGGACTAGATTGCTTTGAAATGTGTAGACAAATAAACCATTATCAACTTAATCAATTTAGAGTAGGGATGATCAAATACTTTGATTATTCGGGTTCGCGAATATTTTCCGAATACCTCGCCGCTATTCGACTATTCATGAATATTCGATGCGCAATGTAAGTGAATGGGAAACCTGAATAACAACTATTCGGAACTATTCGGGCTTTCCATAGACTTAGATTGCGCATCGAATAGTCGAATAGCGGAAAATATTCATGAAGCCGAATAATCGAAGTATTCGATCATCCCTAATTTGGAGTCCTTCTCATTCATCGAGGCACCATAATTTATTATGATTGTCTCCTATCTTGGTGCGCATCACCCGTGGACTTGCATCCATTAGTAGTTGTGTCACACACAATTATCCCAGGTGAGATAATAATCTCATCTCTACCCCTATTGTAACCAGTTAAGACCTTATTGCGCTTGTTTTCTGCTTTAGTTTTCTCCCAAAGTAGAAGATGCTGCAGCATCAGTTTAGTTGGCAGTTGGTTATCAGGAAATTTACACCGCATAGTTGAAGATATAACAGGACTAGAGATGAGTAAACCCAAGATTCAGGGTACGAGGTTTGGACCAAACACAGACTTTGAAAAAACCCCAAGAGTTTGGGTGCTTTACGTATGCTGACCACTTACATGAACATTGCTGTGATCAGGTACGCTCGGTGCTCAGCCCAGTGTGAGCCGCTTGCAGTGTTTGAATGGCACACACTGGGGGTAACAACAGCATGATCGGATGTAGTGTGCACCATACAAAAAAATTTGAAAAACCTCACCCACCTGCCCCCGGAAGTGATCTGTTTATGGCTGGCTGCTTGTGGCCGGAGACCCGAACTGCCCAATTGGGGTTCAGGTCAAGTCTGGGTCCTAAACTGAACTTTATATAAAGTCCAGCTGAACCCACCAAACCAAACCTCCATGGGTTTGCTCATCCCTAAACAGGACCAGGATAGCTGATTATTAGGTAACTAGACATAACAGAGTTGTAGATGTGTTAGCACCAACACAGTAGTGATGAGTTTATGATCAAGTCTCTCATTGCTAAGTAGAATTGAAATATTACTAGAAGAAGACATGTTTGTTATGTTGAAGCAGGAATGAAGATGTGATCAACTCCAGGAATGAAGATGTGATCAACTCCAGAATTAGTAGGACTGAGCTTGGTATTAAAAGCTGATTGCTGAGTAGAAATCTGAAGCCAATGAACTGATAATTAGAAACGTGGCTTCTGCTGAACCAAGTGGAAAGTGTGGCTTAACTCCAGATAAACAATTGGTATCAGGGTGCGTTACTACCTAAAAACTCAGTTAGAACAAAGCTGCCTGAGCTAGCCTTAAATGTCCTTGGATGATGATATCAGAAATTATTGTTGGGTTACCATAATACACTTAAATAGATTAGCAAAGAGCCCGAAGAAAACAAAGCTTGGCACTACAACATGGGCAGGAGAGTAACACGCTTCATTAAAATGATCACACAGACAATTATTTGTGGGAATCTCTTCTGATACTTGCATGTAAATGTTATTAATTCAGAGGTGATGAATAGGGATGATCGAATATCACAAATATTCGGCTATGCGAATATTCGATGCGCAATGTAAGTCTATGGGAAGCCCGAATAGTTGCGCATTGAATATTCGCAAATAGTCGAATAGAGGCGACCTATTCGTCGAATATGGGCGTAGCCGAATATTTGAGGTATTCGATCATCCCTAGTGATTAACTTTTCATATTGATAATTGGAGCTTGTTGCAGGAAATGTATCTGACTAAATGACCCTATGTTAAAATTGATACGGATCAATTTTAAGTTGACGCTTCAATCGGATGCACCTAAGGCCTCAAGAAGAGTGCACCTATGGTCCATTATATCGCACTCCCAACACAACAAAACTTAGATGTGATACCATTTGCAAAGCCAACTGGACTCCAAGGTAGACACAAGACAATATATAACTGTGGGGGCAAGCAGGTAGACATTTCAAAGTTGGTCATTGTACAGTTGGCCAAACAATCACTTGGCTGATAGCTATCTCTTTTGATTACCCCATACTAAGCGGTGCTTCACACACAGCGAGCTCGCTGCCGAGATCGCTGCTGAGTCACGCTTTTTGTGACGCAGCAGTGACCTCATTAGCGATCTCGCTGTGTGTGACACTGAGCAGCGATCTGGTCCCTGCTGCGAGATCGCTGCTCGTTACACACAGTCCTGGTTCGTTTTCTTCAAAGGCGCTCTCCCACTGTGACACACAAATCGCTGTGTGTGACAGCGAGAGAGCGACAAATGAAGCGAGCAGGGAGCAGGAGCCGGCATCTGGCAGCTGCGGTAAGCTGTAACCAAGATAAACATCGGGTAACCAAGGTGGTTACCCGATATTTACCTTAGTTACCAGCCTCCGCAACTCTCACGCTGCCTGTGCTGCCGGCTCCGGCTCTCTGCACATGTAGCTGCTGTACACATCGGGTTAATTAACCCGATGTGTACTGTAGCTAGGAGAGCAAGGTGCCAGCGCTAAGCTAAGCGGTGTGCGCTGGTAACTAATGTAAACATCGGGTAACCATACCCGATGTTTACCTTAGTTACCAGTGTCCGCAGCTTCCAGACGCCGGCTCCGTGCAAGCGCAGCGTTGCTTGCACGTCGCTGCTGGCTGGGGGCTGGTCACTGGTCGCTGGTGAGATCTGCCTGTTTGACAGCTCACCAGCGACCATGTAGCGATGCAGCAGCGATCCTGACCAGGTCAGATCGCTGGTCGGATCGCTGCTGCATCGCTAAAGTGTGAAGATACCCTAAGAAACACTCAACTGAGCGTTCATGTGTTCTATTTGAGAGAGCTGCTGCTAGACTCGTAACAGTTTATCACTTTGCTGAGAAAAAGGATTGGCTATTGAAATTCAACAGGCCAGAACATTAATAACAGCCTTCACAATGATGGTGGTCTGACCTGCCCCAATGAGAGTTTGTTTTGTCTGATGTGTGGTCGGAGTGTATTTCTCCTGCTTGGGAAATGTTGTCTTGAAATCCTGGGATTTTCAAGACAAGAAAACTCTGGATCTTTCATCCCTTCCAGCAAGCAGGCAACTTAAATCCTGAGGGAAAACTCACTGTTTCTCCTAGACGTTTCAGGACTCAATCATGTAGCTGACCTCCTGGGCAAATTCACTGCTCCTTATGAAAAGGCTAATAGCAGTCTTTCAGTTTGCCACTGACCTTGAAAGTCCAGGTGGCCTAGGGACTGATACCCTGCCAATTTGTTTCTGGCCCCTCTAGACGTTTTGACAGTTACTTCAGGACAGGATCATCTCCAGATTACACTTCTCTCACACACTGATACCAACTCCAACTCCAACACTCCCACCTAAGCTCCTCTCCTTTCTTCTCCTAGGGCCCGAACACAAGCTTTGTTATCAGCTCAGGTGAACAGCCCCAGTAAGGGAGTGAGGGAAAATGTGTGTATGTGGTGAACAACAGAGAAAACCAAATTAAAGCTTACAATACATGTTATACATATTGAAATACACATGCAGCTATTATTTGTGGTGACTCAGACACAGGGCACCACATTCCCCTGACACTATTTGTATAGGGAGAGTTAGGAGGCTGAAATAAAGATCATATGGTCATCCGATCTAAGCTAAACAGGTGGGTTTGGCTGACTTATATCTAATATGTGTGGACTAATCTTGTTCGACCATTTATGGGCATGTTGCTGATGTCACTTTGCCACTTAAATTTACTTGTAAATGACTTATAGGTATTTTTGGTCAATATTTTAGATATCATAGTGGCTCAGTAGTTAGCACTGTTAGGGTCCTGGGATAAAATCCCAACAAGGGCAAGATCAGCAAGTAGTTTGTATGATCTCCCTGTGTTTGGGCAGGTTTCCTCTAGTTTCCTCCCTCACTCCAAAGACATACTGATAGGGAGTTTAGGTTGTGAGCCCCAGTGGGGACAATGATGATCATGTCTATAACATGCTATAGAATTAATGAAGTTATAAAAGTGAATAAAATAAATAAATATTGATCTTCAAATGTGAAATCTTAAATGTCAAGGGATCTAAATAATGAGAAAGAGCTGAGAACCCCAAAAATGTTAAGATCACATGGACAAGGTTGGACATTGACGATTGTGTTTTTTAGAGTAGAAGAAATACACATTCAGCTCCTGGTGTTGGATCATGTCACCATGCAGAATAGTCTGGTTCTCACTGAATGTTCAGCTTTTCTCTCAAAAAAAAGAACATATCCTTAGGATATCATCTTCCTCCTTAAAGGGAACGTGTCATTAGTTTTGGCAGTCACCAAAAACTTTCCCCTGGATTTAAGCTGCAGCCTCCACTAGTGAGCTCTTATATACAGTATTCTAGAATGCTGTATATAAGAGCCCAGGCCTCTGTGTATAATTTAAAAACACTTTTATAATACTCACCTGGGGGTGGTCCGGTCCAGTGGGTGTCACTGCTCTTCGGACCGGCGCCTCCTCTCTGTGGTGATCTCTGTACTCCTTCTACCCAGCCCTGTATGGGTGACTTCTATTATGTCATCCACACAATCCGGCATTGCGGTCCTGCGCAGGCACACCTTGAGATACCCTGCTGAGGGCAGCTCAGAGTACTGTAATGCGCAGGCAGGATGAGAGGTTAAAGACCGCCCATGCAAACACACTAAAATACTTTTATCTGCCCTGAGCAGGGAAGATCAAAGGCCTACAAAGAACCTCAATGCCGGCCTGTGTGGATGACTTTGGATGAGTCATACACAGGAGCCCCAGAAGAAGGAGGACGACCACAGAGTGAAGGCGCCGGACTGGAGAACAGCAACACCCATAGGACCACCCCCTGTGTGAGTATAAAGTTGTTTTTTACATTATACACAGCTACTTGGGCTCTTTTATACACAAACATATATATATATATATATATATATATATATATATATACATATATATAAATATATATAAATATATATATATATATATATATATATATATATATATATATAGTATTTTGGAATGCTGAATAGCAGGGGGTCACTGGTGATGGTTGTAGCTCATATTCGCCAAATCTGGTGACAGGCTCCCTTTAATTCGCTAATGTTTAGGTCCCTATTTTGGAGAGACCTGGAGAATTTATAGTAGAACCTTAGGTTGGGTCCTAGATGTTAAAAGGTGTTTGGGATTCTTCTGGGAGTCAAATTTCCAGGAAGATAAGTTTAACCCCTTATTCGGACGTACTTAAAGCTGCTTTTCACGTTACGATTTATCTGACAATATGTCGTCGGGGTCACGGTTTTCGTTATGCACTTCCGTCATCGTTAGCGACGTCGTTGCATGTGAAACCTACGTGCGACTCCGTACGATCGCAAATAGGGTGAAAATCGTTGATCGTTGACAAAATATTGTTCGTCGTTTGGAACGCAGCAGACATATTGCTACGTTGACACCCTGCCAACAACGAACAACATCCACATGACCGCCTTGGTCAAACAATATATCGCTGAACAATGTAGCGTCGTTTGTGAGATGTGTACGTGTGACCGCTACAAAACGACCTATGAGCGATCTCGGCAAATCGTAACAACGATCTGGGCGTGTCACATTGCTAATGAGATCGCTAGCCATATCGTTGTGTGTAACACAGCCTTTACTTATAGGTCTATAATGCTCTGTTGGTCAAAGGACCCTTATATAGATGTGTCTATTAACTATTTGGTATCTCTAGACTGGACTGTTCTTAAATAGGACAACTTGTATAGTTTGTTCCATTTGGGACTGATTATATGACCAACAGTGCATTACTATTACTAATATCCTCAATACTGACCTTGTGCAATGTGTGATTGTATTATTGTGACTTCAGCACTAACTGCACCTCCCAGGGTGATGGGTATGAATATGGCATGTTGCTAAGAACAGGGTTTATAGGGCGAGTCGATGTTGAGCGGGGGAGCCCAAAAACATTATGGTGTATTGACCTCCGCGGTCAGGAAGGAGTGAGACTAGGGAATTAAAGCCCAGTCCCATAAGTTTATACTCCTATACCATTTCTGAGAGATTAGGTAATCTGTATACACCGGACTATCTCGCACTACATAGATAACCCTACCTATGTGTACCCACCACTGCACAACTTTTCCTGTGTGTTTTCTGACCATTGTAGCTAATTGTGTTACATGGCCTTGACCAATTTTAACTATAATTAATAAATATCTGTTTTTAGATTTTTTTTTCGGTCTTTTAGGAGTTTCCTCTTTTTGTTTAATTTTTGATGGTCTTTAATTAGGTGTTAAAATACATTTTATTTTCAGTGAAATCTAGGGGGACGTTTTCTCTTTATGGAAAGTAACAACCAGGTTTTCCAATAGGTGGCACTAGAGGTCAAGTTTTGCTCCTCTCTAAAGAAGCAATTTGCATATTTTCTGTAAAAAGAGATTTGTTCTCAGACAGCTCACCCTGTGGCCTGGCATGGTATTACAACTAAAATTTTATAATATCATCCATATATAATTATAATTAAATGGAAATATTTAGAAGTTCTAGAATTGTACACCGCATAGTTTTCCTCTAACAGGCACACTATTATTCCGTCTAGTTTTAGATCAGATCAATCTCCTTTCTTTTTTCCTTCCTGAGGATTAACCACATCGTTTGCACATGTTGCCTCAAAGATTAATCAGTTTTGAAAGAAGATCTCAGTAATCTTCAGACAAAGAATTACACGTTTAAATGGGTCAGCTGAAGTGATTCAATGGGATCAGAATAGTCCATATGCCTCTAATCCCCAGCAGGTTACGGCATTGTTCTACAAATGGCTGTTTACAATGTCTTTTCTCAATTCTCATTTTTACACCATGCTAATAGTTTCCAAGCAATTGAAGAGTGTTTACACTACATTGTGTCAGAAAAATGTTATAAATCACTTAACAGAAGATTGGGTATAATATAATAGCAGACTAATGAGGATAGAAATGGGAGCTTGGTGTTTTTCAATATTTTGTCATATCAGATAACAATGACAAACATATATTTCAATGATGCATAGCAATTTTAAAAATCCACAAAATCCATCTTCCCAACATCAAAATCCAAGAGCCTTGTCAACTTAAATTCGGGAGATTGTCTTAAGTCTATTTGCCGGGTGACTTACATTTTAGCCATTATTGATACTGTCTTAATGTCATGCAATCGATGTTTGGCTCTGCATGTACTCAGTGGCAAGGGCAGTGTCGGACTCTGTTCACACTACAAAGTCTGACAAGCAACCTGATGCCTCAGAATTGTTCAGCCAGAGACGGGCATAGGCTGATTAAGATTCACTCACAGTACATAATCTGACAAGCAACCTGATACTTTAGAGTTGTTCAGCCAGAGCCGGGCATTGGTTGATTTAGGTTCACTCACACTACATAGTCTGACAAGCAACCTGATACTTTAGAGTTGTTCAGCCAGAGCCGGGCGTTGGCTGATTTAGGTTCACTCATACTACATAGTCTGACAAGCAACTTGATACTTTAGAGTTGTTCAGCCAGAGCCGGGCGTTGGCTTATTTAGGTTCACCCACACTACATAGTCTGACAAGCAACCTGATACTTTAGAGTTGTTCAGCCAGAGCCGGGCGTTAGCTGATTTAGGTTCACTCACACTACATAGTCTGACAAGCACCCTGATACTTCAGAGTTGTTCAGCCAGAGCTGGGTGTTGGCGGATTTAGGTTCACTCACACTACATAGTCTGACAAGCAACCTGATACTTCAGAGTTGTTCAGCCAGAGCCAGGCGTTGGCTGATTTAGGTTCACTATTCTTCAACCCTGCAGAAAGGAGTTAATTCCTGCAGACTGGGGAGCAGAAACTAGGAGCTCAGGTTGCTAATTGTTATGTACAGCTGTCTCCTCCCTATTTAAGATACTAGTACTTCTAGTATGCACCGATACTAGCTCCAGGATAAGCTCCAGCGATCCTGGACTTAGTGGTGATCCAGTTTATGGTGATCTGTAGTTGCGAGTTTGTGTGGTGTGGAAGTTCCCCTGTTGTGCATTTTCTTCCTTACTATTTCTTTATCCCCCTGTACACATATAGTCTCTCCTTTGTGTTTGAGTTGTGTGTGTTCGACTTTTCATTCTCCTTTGTCCCTGTAGTTTCTCTGGTGCTTTGTTATTGTGTTTTTGGCCCGCCCCAAGGGTGTGGGAGAGGAGGAGTAAGATTAGGGCTTGGACAGGAGTCAGGGTCGTGCTTGGGGCTCAAACCTGGCTACCATCAAGCCTACCTCTGAGATAAGGGACAGCGCAGGGTCTTAAGTCTGAGAGTAAGCCAAGGAACCCCTGTTGTGTTATTTCATACTTCATGACACTTAATTTTAAATTTCATGAGGATTTGTGGTAAGTAATAATGATAAATAATAATAATAGACCCTTTAATTAAACAATCCAGATCCGCAAGGGAAGAAAAGGAAATTGGTGGCACTCACCCTATGTAAAATCCTCCTTTATTTCATTTCATCAAATGATAAAATACATACAAGAGGGAGATGCAGGATACGTGAAAGACACAGAACATGCTCAGGATGACACTAACCGTTTTGCACACCTTGGCACTTCGTTGGGTCCTGACCCCTTGGTTAACATTCGATATACCCCACGATAACAACATTGAGAAGTCCTGCCATCCATGAAAGTAACAAGTAAGTACTTCACCGGATCTCCGAAAGTCATCATTACCGAGCTACCCGAGCTACCTAAAAGTTCTAAACTGAAAATCTCCTTATCAATCTATTCCGATCTTCCATGATCTCTGAATAATGATGATATTTGGGGCTCGTAAACTTGTAAGTTAAAACTTTAAGTATTTTTTAAAGGATGAAATGTTTTTAATTGTAGATGTTCGTAGTCGGCCATGCCAGAATATTGAATTTTAGAGAATATATATTTTAATATGATTGGTAAGAGACTAAGTCTGCAGGGCATGATGCATGACATATGTCCTAGCCTAACCGTAATAGACTGAAGAATCACCGCTCGGCCACTCTTGGCCTCAATATGATTATCTGTAGCGGCAGACTTGAGAGGCGCGAGTTATCATTGACAGCATGTGATGACCTGTTACGGGGAATGCACTTAAAGGAAGTGGTCCTTTTGATCTATATGTTCTTGAACATCACAGGACTCGGAGACCAGTTGCGTGTAAATAAATTGATTCTGGCATGGGGCATTATAAGATGATTACCTCAGCTTCTGTGTTGGACTCATTGAGATAAAGTCCTTTCTAAGAAACTAACATTTTCCTTACAAACCTCGAGGGAAGAAGAGATGCAAAAGTAATTTAGCCAGTCTCCCTGAGCACAGAATTGAATCCTTAGGTCATGGAAGTCAATCCTCATATACCATCTGAATTGATAAACCCCTCATTGTTTTTCAGATGGCTTTATAACTGAAGCTTTCCATTTCCGAACCCAGTGATACCAGTTGTGAAAATTTAAGGACCCAGCAGGTTCTATGAAAATATTCTGGTAAAATGATATTTTTCTTGAGTTGTTGGTATTTTATCAAATATCTTTCTTTCTTTTTCTATTCCTCTATGAGTCTATTATTTCACCATCTTGAGACCAGTATAGTCTTGGTATGTAGTCTTGAAATGGAAAAAATTCCAAGTCTGTACAGGTACTGAAAGATGAATGCAAGCCATACTGTTGTGGCGCCCCTGAGGGTCCAGTCGCCACAGAGGTCCTGCACCTCAGCCAGAGGTGTGGTATCCCATTCCCTGGTAAGGAGGAGGTCACAGGCAGTTGTACACACATACACTCTTAGGGGCACTTTGCACACTACGACATCGCAAGCCGATGCTGCGATACCGAGCGCGATAGTCCCCGCACCCGTCGCAACTGCGATATCCTTGTGATAGCTGCCGTAGCGAACATTATCGCTACGGCAGCTTCACATGGACTCACTTGTCCTGCGACCATCGCTCTGGCCGGCGACCCGCCTCCTTATTAAGGGGCGGGTCGCATGGCGTCACTGCGACGTCACACGGCAGGTGGCCAATGGGAGCTGAGGGGCGGAGATGAGCGGGATGTAAACATCCCGCCCACTCCTTCCTTCCGCATATCCTACGGAAGCCGCAGTGACGCCGGTAGGAGATGTTCCTCGCTCCTGCGGCTTCACACACAGCGATGTGTGCTGCCGCGGGAACGAGGGACAACATCGGACCGTCACGTCAGCGTAATCATGGATTACGCCTACGCTGCACCGATGATACGATTACGACGCTTTTGCGCTCGTTAATCGTATCATCGAGCCTTTACACACTACGATGGCGCATGCGATGCCGGAAGTACGTCATTTTCAATTTCACCCCACCGACATCGCACCTGCGATGTCGTAGTGTGCAAAGCCCGCCTAAGTATAGCTATACCACTTAAGGCCATGGTTATGGTGAGATTGCTCCTTATGGAGAGCACAGTACCGGAGCCAGTCTGCGGGGGGTTGGTTAGTGGGTGGAAAATTTAGAACAGAGTGTAAAGAAGGAAAATTGAAAATAGATAGAACGGGAGAAGGAGTTGGAGAGTGAAGGCGAAGGATGTAAGGAGGAGAGAGGTCCTGAGAACTGGAGCCGGTGGAGCTCATCCTAGGACAAGGAGGAACCAAGAAAGGAAGAAGGGGTACCAGAGTCACGGGAAGTGAGAGACCTACCCGTGGGCTCACATGCACATCTGACACACCGGTGTGGAGGGACTAGGCCGTAAAGGAGAAACAGCCCCTAGACTAGTGAAGAACAACCAGGCTCAGCTAGCAAACCGGAGGTTGAGGTATCTTTATGTGCTGAAGCCGCAGTCACATGTGAATCTGCCAAAAAGGTAACCATAGAGAGCAAGGGAACAAGGGCAGAAGAGCCTCCCAAGCAAGACCCACGGAGACCGGCTCGGGGCACTGTGTGTGAGGACGCAGGACAGGAGGGCAAAGCCAGCGCAGGAAGATGACCAGTAATTGATACAGAAAGGAACACCGGTTCTGTGCCTCTAAATTGCCAAGGTATCGGCTGGGTCCTGTCATCGCAGGACTCAGATTCCTGAAGGTGATATTTGATCAGCCGTAATAACCTAGAACTGCTAATTGTGAGTAAAAGAACCAATGACTGCATCCCAATATGTCCTGGAATCATTGTCTGAGCCACCAGCCCCACACTATTCAAAGCATTTCATCTGCTAAAGGCCTCTTACGGTTGCCCTGGGGCCCAGCTCCACCTGTGGGGAGCTGAACTATCTTAGCTGCATCACCATCTGCCCCAGCGGTCCAGTGTCAGCTACACGTTGCCGAAGACCACAAGTGGCGTTACGACTTATACATATAATAATCCCCATCATTTAAAATGACACCCGCCAGGGTCATGGAGTCGGGACCTCCCGCCGTGACATCTAAATCCCAAAGAGAACTGGCCCGGTCACAGTCCTGGTGGGCGTGTCACTGTACATGTATATTTTTGACAATTTAAAGGGAACCTGTCAGGTCCAATATGCACCCAGAAGCAGGGTCAGTTCTGGGTGCCTAATGCTAATCCCTGCCTAGCCGTCCCTGTATCTAGTAGCATAGATAAAGATATCTTTATAAAAGGTATTTCTAAAGATCCTTTATGATATGCTAATTAGTGGAGGGACTAGTCACAAGGGTGTTAGTTCCTGCGGTCATTCCGGCTTCCGACGCGCGTTTCAAGCATTATTTTCATATTTATATTATCTGTCTTACCGCTGCTAAATTACTTTGGGTTTTTGATAGATAATATAAATATGAAAAGAATGCTTGAAACGCGCGTCGGGGCATAGCGGCACGCAGAATATTCCTGACCAATCAATCTTAAGGTATATTAGATTCAGAAATATTTTTTGCACTTCACAGGCACTTTATAGCAACATGTCACTTTCATTATACCTTTTCCCGACATTATATATAGCTGCATATAAAATAGCACTTTGCACTTTATTATTTATATGTTAAATATATAATTAATGGATATTTGCATTATTGGTCATTACACTGAATATTTATATTATCTGTCTTACCGCTGCTAAATTACTTTGGGTTTTTGATCCTGTTATATATTCATTGAACATGTATTATATGTAATTTTTAAAAAATTCTGAATAAAATTAATATTTAAAAAAAAAAATACACCAATTCCATTTTATGAACCTTTTATGGTTTTTAAAGGTATTTTGTGATAATTATGCTCTCAGATGAGGCAGCAAAAAATTAATGGCATATTCCCTTTAAGAAAGTAATTTTAGTTGAAGAACCCCTTTAAATTAACCCTTTACCAGAATGCATTCTTATTTCTTCCAGTTGAGCCGGGTTACAAATGTCCTGTCTAATTTTTTTTTCTAAACTGTGTTTTCCTATTTCCTGTAGGCAATCGGAATCAACAGGAAGCGCGGTAACAAATAAGTGTCTATTTCAGGCGAACAACTGCATCATGTTGATTTCTCTAATAAGATTCCAGAAGGTTGTTTTCTTGCTTAGTCAATTTTCTGCGTCTAATTTAATCAGGGAAGTTTACTGTTCTTCATCACGTAAATAAGCTTGTTTCATAATGTTGCATGCAAATATTTTTTTTCTTTCTACTATTCGCATGGCACAACAAAACAACGCAAGTCAACAAAAGGTGGAAAAAATTAGTCCACTATTCAAGTGAAAAACTGCTGTACCCGACATTGCCCATGGAAAAGGGGGGCGTAGATTCCGTTTCTATAGTCAGTGACTATACATTTTAACAATATTCATATTCATTACTTTGAATATATGACTATATCTTCATAAATATGCCCTACCGATAGAGCCATATCTCTCATTGATTGGAAAAGTAGGGGGTAAGGAGTCTGTCAGCACAAAATGAAAAGGAGACAGCTGCACTCTGTAGTACTAAGATATGTGGAACAATGAATATGGGAATATAGACATGCATTACTGCTGTTAAAACATGTAAAAATTGAGCACACAAAAATGACCAGTTTTATGTGAGCCCAACAGCCATTGCCAAGGCGACCTCTCAATAATCAATAGAATATGCTGTACCAGCTATGGCCGCTATCAGAAGATGGAGTGCCGGAACTGAGCATTTCCGGCCACCTACTGCCACCGCTGGGACCGAGAACAGCTGATTGGCAAGGGTGCAGGACCGATCAGATACTGATGAAATATCCTAAGGATAGGCTATCAATGTTAAAGAAGTGGACAACCCCTTTATCTCTTCCATTCCATTCACCCTCTTGTTGAGGTGGACTTCCTTGTTGACTTCTCTTGGACCCATCGTGCCACACTTAATTTGTTGTATCTCCAGCATTCTGAAAGCATTGTGTCTTCAAGGTATGGTCCCTGGAAACTTTCTTGGCCTCCAAGTGGTCTGAATTCAGCTCTCTCTCTAACTTTTATTCTCCATTGCTGCTACCTACAGCTATTAGTCTAGATGGATTTTCTTGGTTTCAAGGCTTCATCGTAGCTATGTTCTTAAGACAACAGCATTAACTCTTCCATTCCATTTATCCTCTTGTTGAGGTAGACCTTCATGTTGACTTCTCTTGTGCCAATCATGCCACACTTAACCAGTTGTATCTCCAGCATTCTGAAAGCATTGTATCTTCAAAGGTATTGTCCTTGGAGACTTTCTTGGCCTCTAAAGGCCCCGTCACACACAACGATATCGCTAACGAGATCGCTATTGAGATCGTTGCTGTGTCACCGTTTTCGTGACGCAGGAGCAATCTCGTTATGTTTGACACCTACCAGCGATCAGGCCCCTGCTGTGAGTTCGCTAGTCATTGCTGAATGGTTGGGACCATTTTCTTCAAAGGCAATGTCCTGCTGGGCAGGACGCATTGCTATGTTTGACACTGTGTGACAGGGTCCCAATAACAGCAGAGATCGTTATACAGGTCGCTACTGCGACCTGTATTATTACTCAGTCGTTGGTAAGTTCTGACTGTGTGACATCTCACCAGTGACCTCCCAGCAACTTACCAGCGATCCTTATCAGGTCGCATCGTTTTCGGGATCGCTGGTAAGTCGCTAAATGTGACGGGGGCTTAAATGTTTTGAATTCAGCTTTCTCTCTCCCTTTTTTCTACATTTCTGCTACCTACAGCTATTAGTCTAGATGGATTTTCTTGGTTTTGAGGCTTCATCATAACTACTTTGTTAAGTCAACGGCATTAACTCTTCCATTGCATTCATCCTCTTGTTGAGGTAGACCTCCATGTTGACTTCTCTTGTGCCCATCGTGCCACACTTTATCTGTTGTACCTCAAGTATTCTGAAAGCATTGTTTCTTCAAGGTATGGTCCTTCAAGACTTTCTTGGCCTCCAAGTGGTCTGAATTAAGCTTTCTCTCTCCCTGGAGCTGGCTGGATCGAGGGATCTGGCTGCAGTACTCCTGTTTACCGCATCAGAGCAAGCACAGTTTGTGCCAGCACCTCAATCATGCTAGTGACTTAATCTGTCAATCAATCAGGAACACATCACCTCTTGGCAAGCAGACAACCAAGAGGTAGAGGATTGGTGAACTCTTTCAATGAGAAACTCCCTTTATTTTTCTCCCATTAACTCTTCCATTTCATTCATCACTTATTGAGGTGAACCTCCTTGTTGACTTCTCTTGTGCCCATTGTTACACACTCTCCAGCACTCTGAAAACTATTAGTCAAGATGGATTTTCTTGGTTTTGAGGCTTCATAGTAACTTCGTTATTAAGTCAACAGCATTAACTCTTCCATTCCATGTATCCTCTTGTTGAGGTGGACCTCCTTGTTGACTTCTCTTGTTCCCATTGTGCCACACTTAACCAGTTGTATCTCCAGCATTCTGAAAGCATTGTATATTCAAGGTATGGTCCTTGGAGACTTTCTTGACCTCCAAGTGGTCTGAATTCAGCTTTTTCTGTCCATTTTTTTCTACATTTCTGCTACCTATAGCTATTAGTCTAGATGGATTTTCTTGGTTTCGAGGCTTCATCGCAACTATGTCGTTAAGTCAACGGCATTATGCCAAAACTGTTGCTTTTTCCATCCTTATGAGCTTCGACCTATGAGAATTTCCCAATAACAGGTCATAAATTATAACCTTTTAGCTCTGCTACTTTATGGCTCATGATAGAATATAACAGGAAGCCCTAGAAGACAAAGCTCTTAAATCATCCCCACTTTACAGGGATATTCAAACAACGCCAAACACTTCTGCCGCATCCGTCTACATTATCTCCCCTTGACAGCTTAACAAAAACAGACTTCCCTGCCGAGGACTGTTACATTAATATTGTAGTTTAAATGCAACATTTGTTTTTATTCCTAAGGACCAAAAAAACTCTGCAAACGTGAACCTCAATTACTTAAAATGGGATTGTATCGCCAGCGACTCCTTGATTTGCTGAATCTTTAAGAAAAACCCATTTCTTTAGCATATGGCCCATAAAAATATGCAACAAATCTTTTCTATGTTTTCCGAGATGACGGGAAGAACGGAAAAAAATAATAATAAAAAAAAAGTCTGGGGTATTGCTGTAAATCGTGAGGCATGAGACCGAGGGAAAGTGAATGCTGATGAATTGCTTTGCTTTTGATTGGTTATAAAGTAATAAAAAGTAAGTGAATATTATTTTTCCGTTTTAGTGTGTCAACAGAAAAATGTGCTGCATGCTATAAAACTGCTTTTCTCTGCAAGCTACATATTCCGGAGGTTTTAAAACTGATTGCCCATCTGTTTGGGAATATTATAACTTTACACTTTCGAAACTTGTGATAGAATACGTGGATGATATTGACTATTAAAGAGCGATTACATGGAAGAAATATTGTGGGGATTGTCAAGAAACACGGCACTAGTCATTGTAAATAATTCAAAAGGAATCTTACTCATCTTAGTCATTGCCATGTTCTGAGATTCCATTTCCGTGTTAGTCTTCGCTATGTTTCTCAAAAGGCATTGCTGAATTTAGAGAAGGCTCAAAAACTCTTGGCCAAGACTGGGGCCTATTAATGAATGTGAGAGAACAGAATCCATTTTGTTCCTATAATATCCTCCTGATGTCATAGAGCTCAGCCAACACTGATGGGCGGGGAAGTTTCACATTACCATTCACACCCCTACCCCTAGTGCTCTTATTGCGGTATTGTTCAGAGGAACCTTTCACTTGTCCACGACGCTATATAAACTGGTCACATGTACTAATAAAGGAGAATTCTTTGAGTACACCATAGTAAGTGTCTGCTGTATTGATTTCCCGAGCACTCGTAAAGCAAATCTTATCAATTTGGAGTTCAAAAGGCATAGAAGAAGTATATTTCGCTCACATAAATTTGGCATATCCCACTCAAGCAATCCTTGTGCATTGCACGCTCATCCTGTAGTAGAAGATGCTGAATCCATTAAAATGCTCATGCCACTTAAAAAGTTTGGTACATCTTCTTATTGGTGTGCATCTCCATCCACTGAGCTCGAAATGTTACTCTAGTCAATGACTGGTAGTTCAGAGGGGACCTTTCTTTGTCTATGATGCTATATAAACTGGGCACACATACTAATAAAGGAGACTCATTTGAGTACACCCTACTAAGTGTGCTCTGTATTAATTTCCCGAGCACTTCTAAAGCAAATCATCAATTTGGAGTTCAAAAGGCATAGAAGAAGTGTATTTCGCTCACATAAATTTGTCATCTCCCACTCAAGCAAGACTTGTGTATTGTACGCTCACGCTGTAGTGAAAGATGCTGAATCCATTAAAATGCTCATGCCACTTAAATAAGTTTGGTGCATCTTCTTATTGGCATGCATCTCCATCCACCGAGCTCGAAATGTTACTGTAGTCAATGACTGGTAGTTCAAAGGAGACCTTTCCTTTGTCTATGATGCTATATAAACTGGGCACACGTACTGATAAAGGAGAATTCTTTGAGTACACCATACTAAGTGTGTGTTGTATTGATTTTCCAAGCGCTCCTAAAGCAAATCTTATCAATTTGCAGTTCAAAAGGCATAGAAGGAGTGTATTTTGCTCACATAAATTTAGCATCTCCCACTCAAGCAAGAAATAGAAGATGACTTAATAAGTCTTAATAAGACTTAATAAGACTTAATAAGTCTGGTGCCTCTTCTTATCAGCATGCATCTCTATCCACTGAGCTCAAAATGCTACCCTGGTCAATGACTGGTTTAGCATTTTCACATTTCCGTTCACGCCCCTACTGCTCTTATTGGCGCATAGGTCAGAGGGAACATTTCCTTTGTCTGTGACACTATATAAGCTGGTCACACGTACTAATGAAGGAGAATCATTTGAGTACACCATACTAAGTGTGCTGTGTATTGATATCCCGAGTGCTCGTAAAGCAAATCTTATTAATTTGGAGCTCAAAAGTAGAGATGAGTGAACCGGTCGCGGTTCGGCTCGAGGTCGGTTCACCGAACGGAGGTCCCGTTCGAGTTCGGTTCGTCGAACGTTCGACGAACCGAACTCGAACCGCATAGGGAACAATGGCAGGCATTCACAAACACATAAAAACACTGGGAAAACACCCTCAAAGGTGTCCAAAAGGTGACAAACAACTCACAACACAAACACATGGGAAAGTGATAAGAACAAATTCTCATGCAAAAACAAAAGAGCGTAACGAGGAAAAAGAGGACGAGACACAGATATAGGCATGGGACGCCCTTCTAAAATCATGTAAAACACCGCAAGGTGACTCCAAGCGGAGTCTCCCTTTTTTCCAAAAATTGGGCCACACAGACACCCCATCAGTGGCAGCAGTTGTGCCCTAGTTGCAAACAGGATGTTTTGATTTGCATCAAGCACATTCAAAAATACGCCATAATTAACTGTCCCCAGGATGACACCGGGGTAGGTAGCAAAGTCTTTCCTGATCCCAGCTCTGTTCATCTTGGATCATTTTTAAAAAACACAGCAAGCAAGGGTTACTCCAAGCGGAGTCTCCCTTTTTTTCCAAAAATTGTGCCCCACACACACCCACCCATTCAGTGGAAGCAGTTGTGCCCCAGTTGTACACTTCACAGCTAGATTTGCATCAAGCACATTAAAAAATACGCCATAATTAACTGGACCCAGGATAACACCGGGGTAGGTAGCAAAGTCTTTCCTGATCCCAGCTCTGTTCATCTTAGCTCCTTTTAAAAACAATGTAAGCAAGGGTTACTCCAAGCAGAGTCTCCCTTTTTTCAAAAAATTGGGCCACACAGACACCCCATCAGGGGCAGCACTTGTGCCCTAGTTGCAAACAGGATGTTTTGATTTGCATCAAGCACATTCCAAATCCACAAGCATTTACTCTCCCCAGGATGACACAGGGGTAGTAAATTCCTTCTGGATCCATGACTTGTTCATTTTGATGAACGTCAGTCTGTCCACATTGTCACTGGACAGACGCGTGCGCTTATCTGTCAGCACACACCCAGCAGCACTGAAGACACGTTCAGAGACAACGCTGGCAGCTGGACACGACATAATCTCCAAGGCGTAAGTGGAGAGCTCTGGCCATTTTTCAAGATTTGAAGCCCAAAATGAGCAAGGCTCCATTTGCAAAGTCATGGCATCGATGTTCATTTGGAGATACTCCTGTATCATCCTCTCCAGCCATTGACTATGTGTCAGACTTGTTGTCTCTGGTGTCCTTGCAAAGGAGGGTCTAAAAAAATTGTGAAAAGATTCCATAAAATTGCTGTTACCAGCACCAGATACGGTCCTACTGGTACGGGTAGACTGTTAAAGATGACGAGACCGTCCCATGTTTGTCAAGTTACAACTGGGAGATTCACTCCCTGCACCTGCACGGTTGTTTGGTGGAAAAGCCGAGCTAAGATCGAGTAACAGCTTCTGCTGATACTCCTGCATACGTGCGTCCCTTTCTATGGCTGGAATTATGTCACAAAATTTGGACTTGTACCGGGGATCTAATAGTGTGGCAAGCCAGTACTCATCATCACTTCTAATTTTGACAATACGAGGGTCATGTTGGAGGTAGTGCAGCAAGAAAGCACTCATGTGTCTTGCGCAGCCATGCGGACCAAGTCCACGCTGTGTTTGTGGCACAGAGGTGCTAACAGTTCTTTCTTCCTCTGACATCTCCCCCCAACCTCTTTCAACTGAAATTTGACCAAGGTCTCCCTCATCCGCTGAGTCTTCCACGTCCATGGACAGTTCGTCCTCCATTTCTTCATGTCCTCCTGCACCTTCCTCAACATCTCGCCTGCTACCATGCGCCCTTGTTGATCCCTGTCCCCCATGGTCCCATGCGTGCCGCGTTGGTGATGATGAACGTCTGGACCTTGGTGATGTTGTTGTGTCTTGCGCATATGAATCCTCCTGTAGTTCCTCCCCTTCCTGTTGTCCCACCCCCTGACTCCGAATAGTGTTTAGCGTGTGCTCCAGCATGTAAATGACTGGAATTGTCATGCTGATAATGGCATTGTCAGCGCTAAACATATTCGTCGCCATGTCGAATCTGTGCAGAAGGGTGCATAGGTCCTTGATCTGAGACCACTCCATCAGGGTGATCCACCCCACCTCTGCATCTCGTTGGCCCAGGCTATACGTCATGACGTATTGCACCAGGGCTCGGCGGTGCTGCCACAGTCGCTTTAACATGTGGAGAGTCGAATTCCAGCGTGTCGGCACATCGCATTTCAGGCGATGAACCGGCAGGCCGAAAGACTTCTGGAGCGATGCAAGTCGCTCAGCTGCGGCGCTTGAACGGCGGAAGTGAGCAGACAGTTTTCATGCCCTGGTCAGAAGGCCATCTAGGCCGGGATAGTGTGTTAAAAATTGCTGGACAACAAGGTTCAACACGTGAGCCATACAAGGTACGTGTGTCACCTTGCCCAGGCGAAGGGCCACACCCAGGTTTGCAGCATTGTCGCACATGGCCTTACCAGGCTGCAGGTTGAGTGGAGACAACCATTTATTAAACTCGGACCGCAGAGCTGACCACAACTCCTCAGCTGTGTGACTCCTATTCCCAAGACATGTCAAGCTAAAGACCGCCTGATGCCGTTGCGCTCTGCTGCCAGCATATAAATGAGGGGTGCGTGATTCCTTCTGCGCAGTGAGAACGCTGGTGGCCTGACCAGGCAGGCTTGGGGCGGAGGTGGAGGACACAGATGAGGTGGAGAGGGCAGAAGCAGTGGCGGAACTTGGACAGACAGAGGATTGACACACAAGTCTTGGGGACGGCAAGACTTGTGCAGCAGACCCTTCACCATCTATCACCATAGTTACCCAGTGCCCAGTCAGCGACATGTAACGTCCCTGTCCATGCTTACTGGTCCAAGTATCGGTGGTAAAATGCACCCGTTCACACACAGAGTTTCTCAAGGAAGCGGTGATGTTGTGTGCGACATGCTGGTGTAGCGCGGGCACACCTTTCTTAGAGAAGTAGTGGCGACTGGGCATCTGGTACTGGGACACAGCGACAGACATAAGGTCTCTAAAATCCTGTGTGTCCACCAGGCGGAAAGGCAGCATTTCGGTAGCCAAGAGCTTACAGAGGGATAAAGTCAACCTCTTAGCTTTGTCATGGGTCGCAGGAAATGGCCTTTTATTTGTCCACATCTGAGGGACAGAGATCTGGCTGCTGTGTGTAGACGGTGTTGAGTAGGGTGTCCCTGGAAAAATGCAGGTTTGTGAGGAAAGTGCAGTCGGAGACATGATGTTGCCTTCATCCAACGTTGGTGCTATCGATGTCTGAGAGAGCTGTACACACGCACTTGTTTCCCCTTCCAAACCAACTGACGACCTACCAAGCAAACTGCCTGTTGCGGTTACAGTGGTGGACGTTGTGCATGGAAAACCAGGTGTGACAGCTGTCCCCACAGTCCTAGAAGATGAAGAGCGCGCGGATGCACTGGAAGGGGCAGGCGGTGGATGGTTTGCTCCGCTAGGCCGCATTGCAGCACGGTGAGCTTCCCATTGGGACATATGATATTTATTCATGTGACGATTCATGGAAGAAGTTGTCAAACTGCTGAGGTTTTGTCCTCTACTAACAGAATCACGACAAATGTTACAGATCACATAATTTGGGCGATCTTTTGCTATGTCAAAAAAGGACCAGGCTAGGCAAGGCTTAGAGGGCATGCGACCTGCTGAGCCCCCCAACTAGTGCTCAGAGGCAGAGTGGTGGCTGAGGATGCAGTTGTAGACATGCTACCAGTGCTCCGACTCTGTCCAGGAAGGCGCAAGGTAACTTCGTCGTCGGTTGCATCCTCCTCCACCGCCTCTGTTGACCTCCTCGAGTGCCTGACTGTGGGTTGACAGTAGGTGGGATCTAGAACTTCCTGATCAATTGTTGTGTTTGCACTCCCCTCACCCTCAGACCGAGCCTCTTCTTTCCCTGACCGAATATTTAAGTTGTCATCCCAATCTGGTATCTGCGTCTCATCGTCATCAGTATGTTCCTCATTGTCTATAACCACAGGTGTTACAGTTTGTGACAAAGGGTCAACATTATGCTCTGAAACTTGGTCCTCACGGCCTGAATCAGAGTCACAAAGGTTCTGGGCATCACTGCAGACCATTTCCTGTTCTGTACTCACTGTAGCTTGGGAGCAGACCTCTGATTCCCAGGCTATAGTGTGACAGAACAGCTCTGCAGACTCAGCCATCTCACTTCCACCATACTGTGCAGGGCTGATGGAGACTTCAGAGCTGGGAGAAAGCAAGTTTGATTGGGATGACAACTCAGAGGACTGGTGTTTTTTGGATGCGGTAGTTGAGGTGGCGGAGAGGGCACTTGTTGGACCACTTGAAATCCATTCAAGCATTTTCCTTTTTTGGCCATCATCTACCTTTGTTCCTGTTGTTCGTGTCCGTAAAAAAGGGAGCACATCGGATTGTCCACGGTAAGTAGTAGACATCTTACTTTTGCTGGTAGATGGTCTATCTTCAGCAGATGTTAATGGAGCTTTGCCACCTTCCCCACGGACAAACCCTTTATTTCCTTTTCCAACACGCCTCTTCCCCTTTCCACCAGCATCTGTCATTTTGCCACTCATGTTGATTGCGACAAGATTGTGCACTTAAAATGTGGTAGTAAAAATTGAGAGGTGGTGTAGATTGCAGCGGTGGTCTAGCTTTATTAACAGCAGAATAAACAACAATAATTATCCCTGACAATGCAACTACGGCCCTTAAACTGGCAGCATAAATTGCTAGTATAATGGCTTAGTAAAAATGAGTTTGAGTGTGCAATGCAGGCAGAGGTGCTGCAAATATCTTTGCACTAGTGGGACGATACAGAAGTCCAATAGCCACGTTTAGGATGCCACTAAGTTCACTCAGTGTTTGCTAGTATAATGGCTTAGTTATAATGAGTTGGAGTGTGCATTGCAGGCAGACGTGCTGCAAATATCTTTGCACTAGTGGGACTATACAGAAGTCCAACAGCCACGTTTAGGATGCCACTAAGTTCACTCAGTGTTTGCTAGTATAATTGAATAGGATAACTGAAGTGAGCACTAATATATATATATATATATATATATTAGTGCAAGCCAAAAAATACATACTATATAAGAATAAGGCTGCACATCAAACTTAGATAATGGTATAATGCCTCAAGCATATGGAAAAATATTGGAATATACAATGAAAAATGCTACTTGCTAATTTGAACATGTGAATAATGAATTGCATACCTGCCATGAATATTAGGAAAAAGGAGATATTTAGCAATCGCATTGATCAATGTAACTGAGCCCCAAGACCTCGTCAAGGTATATCTCTATATTGGGGTCCCTAGCTCTGTGACCCTAACTGTGTGTCATCTCATTGCAATTAAAAACTGCTATGGGTGGAGAGGGGTAACTAAGGACTTTCTTATATAGGAGATGGAAAAAACATGGCCGAAAGGGGCGGAGCTGTGTTCACATTCAGAAAAAAACTACATATAACTGAATAGGATAACTGAAGTGAGCACTAATATATATATATGAGTGCAAGCCAAAAAATACATACTATATAAGAATAAGGTCGCACATCAAAGTTAGATAATGGTATAATGCCTCAAGCATATGGAAAAATATTGGAATATACAATGAAAAATGCTACTTGCTAATTTGAACATGTGAATAATGAATTGCATACCTGCCATGTATATTAGGAAAAAGGAGATATTTAGCAATCGCATTGATCAAGGTATATCTCTATATTGGGGTCCCTAGCTCTGTGACCCTAACTGTGTGTTTCCATCTCCTATATAAGAAAGTCCTTAGTTACCCCTCTCCACCCATAGCAGTTTTTAATTGCAATGAGATGACACACAGTTAGGGTCACAGAGCTAGGGACCCCAATATAGAGATATACCTTGACGAGGTCTTGGGGCTCAGTTACATTGATCAATGCGATTGCTAAATATCTCCTTTTTCCTAATATTCATGGCAGGTATGCATTTCATTATTCACATGTTCAAATTAGCAAGTAACATTTTTCATTGTATATTCCAATATTTTTCCATATGCTTGAGGCATTATACCATTATCTACGTTTGATGTGCAGCCTTATTCTTATATAGTATGTATTTTTTGGCTTGCACTCATATATATATATTAGTGCTCACTTCAGTTATCCTATTCAGTTATATGTAGTTTTTTTCTGAATGTGAACACAGCTCCGCCCCTTTCGGCCATGTTTTTTCCATCTCCTATATAAGAAAGTCCTTAGTTACCCCTCTCCACCCATAGCAGTTTTTAATTGGAATTAGATGACACACAGTTAGGGTCACAGAGCTAGGGACCCCAATATAGAGATATACCTTGACGAGGTCTTGGGGCTCAGTTACATTGATCAATGCGATTGCTAAATATCTCCTTTTTCCTAACATTCATGGCAGGTATGCAATTCATTATTCACATGTTCAAATTAGCAAGTAGCATTTTTCATTGTATATTCCAATATTTTTCCATATGCTTGAGGCATTATACTATTATCTAAGTTTGATGTGCAGCCTTATTCTTATATAGTATGTATTTTTTGGCTTGCACTCATATATATATATATATATATATATATATATTAGTGCTCACTTCAGTTATCCTATTCAATTATACTAGCAAACACTGAGTGACCTTAGTGGCATCCTAAACGTGGCTGTTGAACTTCTGCATTGTCCCACTAGTGCAAAGATATTTGCAGCACGTCTGCCTGCATTGCACACTCCAACTCATTATAACTAAGCCATTATACTAGCAAACACTGAGTGAACTTAGTGGCATCCTAAACGTGGCTGTTGGACTTCTGTATCGTCCCACTAGTGCAAAGATATTTGCAGCACGTCTGCCTGCATTGCACACTGCACAATGCAGGCAGACGTGCTCCAAATATCTTTGCACTAGTGGGACTATGCAGAAGTCCAATAGCCACGTTTTGGATGCCACTAAGTTTCCTCAGTGTTTGCTAGTATAATGGCTTAGTAACAATGAGTTTGAGTGTGCAATGCAGGCAGACGTGCTGCAAATATCTGTGCACTACTGGGACTATACAGAAGTCCAACAGCCACGTTTAGGATGCCACTAAGTTCACTCAGTGTTTGCTAGTATAATGGCTTAGTAACAATGAGTTTGAGTGTGCAATGCAGGCAGACGTGCTGCAAATATCTGTGCACTACTGGGACTATACAGAAGTCCAACAGCCACGTTTAGGATGCCACTAAGTTCACTCAGTGTTTGCTAGTATAATGGCTTAGTAACAATGAGTTTGAGTGTGCAATGCAGGCAGACGTGCTGCAAATATCTTTGCACTACTGGGGCTATACAGAAGTCCAACAGCCACGTTTAGGATGCCACTAAGTTCACTCAGTGTTTGCTAGTATAATGGCTTAGTAACAATGAGTTTGAGTGTGCAATGCAGGCAGACGTGCTGCAAATATCTGTGCACTACTGGGACTATACAGACGTCCAACAGCCACGTTTAGGATGCCACTAAGTTCACTCAGTGTTTGCTAGTATAATGGCTTAGTAACAATGAGTTTGAGTGTGCAATGCAGGCAGACGTGCTGCAAATATCTTTGCACTACTGGGGCTATACAGAAGTCCAACAGCCACGTTTAGGATGCCACTAGGTACACTCAGTGTTTGCTAGTATAATGGCTTAGTAACAATGAGTTGGAGTGTGCAAAGGGCAGGAGGGTACAGTGCCAGGGTTGTGGGTCTCTGGGTAGAGGAAAGGAAGCCTGCCTTTCTATCCCTCCTAATGGGGAAATGCAGCGAGGAAATCCCTGACCTTAGCTACATAGACGCTGTCATCTTGTGTAGCTGTTAAACTCTGTTTTCACTGACCTGTCACCTATGGCTCTGACCCTGCCGGTACGAGCCCTTAAAAGGACTGATAGAAAGTGCTATCCCTATGCTGTACAGCGCTGTGTATGGAGCGTACACAGCAGTGTCGGTGATAGGAGCTGCGCCAGTGATGTCTGACACCAAGGACGCAGAAGGCAGATAATGGCGTGCTGGAGGAAAATGTCCGTTTTTATAATGCAGGGACATGTGACATGGACATCCTATCACACATGCCGTTGCTTCTCTGGCTAAAAGTCCACTTAGCTGTGTGTGTGTCTGGGATTGGCTGACATGCTGGCCCGCCCCACTACACGCGCGCGCTTAGGGAAGGAAGACAAGGAAAAAAAAAAAAAATGGCGATCGCCATTATACATACAGCAGTGAACTGAATGTGCTGTTCCCGCACACTATACACTGAAATGTCATAATAGTGTGAGTCACAGAGTGACTTACACTATTACAGCGGAAAGCCAGCTAGGAATTAGCTGGTTTTTTGGCTGCTAGAACCGTTCTCGAACGTATCTAGAACTATCGAGCTTTAGCAAAAAGCTCGAGTTCTAGTTCGAGCTAGAACAGCCCCCAAAATCACTCGAGCCGCGAACTGGAGAACCTCAAACCCCGAACCGTGCTCAACTCTACTCAAAAGGCATAGAAGGAGTGTATTTCACTCGCATGAATATGGCATCTCCCACTCAAGCAAGACTTGTGCATTGTAAGCTCACGCTGTAGTAGAAGATGCCCAATCCTTTAAAATGTCCATGCCACTTAATAAGTTCGGCGCCTCTTCTTTTTGGCATGCATCTCTATCCATTGAGCTCAAAATGCTACCCTAGTCATGACCGATATAGCATTTTTTTGAGTAAAAAAATGCTACCACCTTTGATGAATTTGACGGGTGAGCATGGCCACCATCATAGTGACCAATTCTGCCCATTTTGGTAGATTTGATTCAAAATGGATTTAAAATGCCAAAAGTCACATCTATTTGTGAAACTGCCCATTGCTCAAAAATATTGTGACTTTTCAAAGCTTTTAAGCCAATTTTCTGGTTCGGGTACTCGATACTCATATGAGCATTTGGATGCTAGGACAGGTTTAACTCATGTACCGTATATAATGGAAATCAAAGAAGAACTCGAGCATCTTCCAGAAAAATGCTCGAGTTCCGCATTGACTCCCATTACATTCGGTAAGAGTACTGAGCACCTGAGCATGGTAGTGGACACTTGTTTCGGACCATTCCTGCCCCAACAGCGGTCGTATCGCACGGATCCGGGTGTCACTACTCGTGGCTCAAAAGTCTCCGGTCCCGGGGGCTCGGGGTCACGCCGAAACGTGATGGGGGATATTTACAAGGGAGATGGATAGTTCGTGACACCACCCGTGGTGTGCGGTAATAGGGAGTACGGGAGTGCCTGGGGTGATGGAATGGGGCAGCCTGATGACGTTACCCTCCACGGGTAGGGAAAGGCCCCGGGACTCCAGATGGTGGGATGGATTGCAGGGGGAGCGCAGACTCGCTGGAAGCAGGTGTTAATCAGATACTCACTCAGAAGGAAAGCAGACGCTGACAACGAGGTAAGCCAAGTCTCTGGGTGCCGCTGCCCTCCTAGGAGAGCTCGTCCGGGTTCCGTCCCCTGAAGCACTGCCTGATGGTCTGGTGCCTGCCTCCATGCACAGAATATAGAAGTGTGCAAGTGGCCCGTAAGCTTGAAGCTGTCCGGGCCCCGCTCCCTACTATGAGTAGTAGAGGAGCTTGCTCTCAGGAGCTCAAGCTTGGGATTTCAGTGGCTGCTTTGGTTGGAAAGCCCTATCCCCTCGTTGCGCTAGTGCTCCCGATCTCTGAGCTTCGTGGGAACAGTCCATAAAGGCCCTGTCCTCCGCAGGTTAATTGCCGGGTTGCTTGAAGCCTCTCCCCGACCTAGGGTCCAGTACCCCGACGTGCTTTCGGCCCCAGACCAGCTATTGGACTGCAGCTGCCGACTATCCTCTTCGACTAGCCAGGCACCCAGTCCCAATCTCCCGCGACTGGGTCTCCAACTCCTCCGGGTCCAGACCACCGTCTGCAACCCAATCTACGTTGCTGCCCTTCTTTCTTCTACTAAGTGTATATATATATATATATATATATATATATATATATATATATATATATATAGTACAGACCAAACGTTTGGACACTCCTTCTCATTCAAAGAGTTTTTTTTATTTTCATGACTCTGAAAATTGTAGATTCCCATTGAAGACATCAAAACTATGAATGAAGACATGTGGAATGAAATACTTAACAAAAAAGTGTGTAACAACTTAAAATATGTCTTATAGTCTAGGTTCTTCAAAGTAACCACCTTTTGCTTTGATTACTGCTTTGCACACTCTTGGCATTCTCTTGATGAGATTCAAGAGGTAGTCACCGGAAATGGTCTTCCAACAGTCTTGAAGGAGTTCCCAGAGATGCTTAGCACTTGTTAGCCCTTTTGCCTTCACTTTGCGGTCCAGCTCACCCCAAACCATCTCGATTGGGTTCAGGTCTGGTGACTGTGCAGGGACATCTGGCATAGCACCCCATCACTCTCCTTCTTAGTTAAATAGCCCTTACACAGCCTGGAGATGTGTTTGGGGTCATTGCCTGTTGAAAAATAAATGATGGTCCAACTAAAAGCAAACCGCAGTTGCCGCTGCAAGATGCTGTGGTAGCCATGCTGGTTCACTATGCCTTCAATTTTGAATAAATCCTCAACAGTGTCACCAGCAAAGCACCCCCACACCATCACATCTCTCCTCCATGCTTCACGGTGGGAACCAGGCAAGTAGAGTCCATCCGTTCACCTTTTATGCGTCGCACAAAGACACGGTGGTTGGATCCAAAGTTCTCAAATTTGGACTCATCAGACCAAAGCACAGATTTCCACTGGTCTAATGTCCATTCCTTGTGTTCTTTAGCCCAAACAAGTCTCTTCTGCTTGTTGCCTGTCCTTAGCAGTAGTTTCTTAGCAGCTATTTTACCATGAAGGCCTGCTGCACAAAGCCTCCTCTTGACAGTTGTTCTAGAGATGTGTCTGCTGCTAGAACTCTCTGTGGCATTGACCTGGTCTCTAATCTGAGCTGCTGGTAACCTGCGATTTCTGAGGCTGGTGACTCAGATAAACTTATCCTCCACAGCAGAGGTGACTCTTGGTCTTCCTTTCCTGGGGCGGTCCTCATGTGAGCCAGTTTCTTTGTAGCATTTGATGGTTTTTTCCACTGCACTTAAGGACACTTTCAAAGTTTTCCCAATTTTTCGAACTGACTGACCTTCATTTCTTAAAGTAATGATGGCTACTCGTTTTTCCTTGTTTAGAATTTGTATTATGGCAAGAAAAAAGCAGCTAACAGTCTATTCAGTCTATTCAGTAGGACTATCAGCTGTGTATCCACCAGACTTCTGCACAACACAACTGATGGTCCCAACCCCATTTATAAGGCAAGAAATGCCACTTATTAAACCTGACAGGGCACACCTCTGAAGTGAGACCATTTCCAGTGACTACCTCTTGAAGCTCATCAAGAGAATGCCAAGACTGTGCAAAGCAGTAATCAAAGCAAAAGGGGGCTACTTTGAAGAACCTAGAATATAAGACATATTTTCAGTTGTTTCACACTTTTTTTGTTAATTATTTCATTCCACATGTGTTAATTCATAGTTTTGATGCCTTCTTGACAGATAGTTATATGCAAGGTATAGATAGGCACTATGGACCATTCTGCGTATACCTTGCATACAACTATCTGTCGAGAGCTCTGGAATTTTTATCCTTGTATAATAAAGTCTGAAAGAAAAAAGAAAATAAATATATACTCCCTTTATTGCTCTCTGGAGTCGTGTTACCTTGCTCTGGATCTTCCTTCATTTTGCTCTACATATGTATATATATATATATATATATATATATATAAAAAAAAATTTATCTATTTATTTTTTTTATTTAATTTCACTTTATTTTCAATTTTTTAGCTTTGTCATCCTCATTTAAAACATTTTATAAATAACTAAACAGTGGGTAAAAAAAGATTTGGAATAATTAGCTAGAAACATTTTTTAGCTGAATGTCTTTTGTATTGTATTTATTGTTAATTATTACAAAAATAGTACATTCCAAGATTTTACAATAGGAGCTGATAATCTGTTCTCTGGACCTTTTAAGGGTTAACTATGAAGAACAATTGAAAAAAAAAAAAAGAAATATAAAAACCCCCCAAAAATATGAAAAAATGAAAAATAAAATAGTTACCCTTTAATGACATATAGTCACTTTACTAACTGATAATGTATTTTAAGATCTAATTTCTATGTTTTATAGTTTATACTATTTAATACAAAAACGCATTTTTTCTAATGTGTGATGTGTTTTCAATACTAACTCGTATTCGAGAGACATAATACATGACTGCTCCGATGGCGTTCCTTACATTGACTATGGTTCATTACCGAAATTTGAGACCTCGCCATTGACGCCTTTGCTCTCGTGACTTATTAAAGTTAAACAAACAAGTTGTCTAGTTTTTGAGAATTAAGGCACTTTCCCATCGAGTCTACATGATTATTCTTAATGTAGTCATACAAGATGCAGCGGGAATTGATTTGTAGAATAGTTTCATCCATTGACGGAACAGCTGGGGATTGACTCGCTCATCACACTGCTCTGTGCTTGGATTTGTGAACCTTTTTTTATTCTTTCTAACATGTCACCTTATTCTAAGTGATGTGAATATAAAACAATTGAGGCGCTGACCACCGTTCCATCAAAGACGTACGTGGCATGTTTAATGATCAAATTTGTAATACTATCACTAAGGGGGTTGTCTCATTAGATACAGCTTCTTAAAAATGATTGCCCTAGGTCCCACTGTCATCAAACAGCTGTAGAGTGAATATTCGGTGCTGGAGTGAAGAAACCGGTTTAACGCCAGGCTTTCACCAATAAGGAAAATTTGTTGATTAGTGATAATATCTTTATTCCATAGGTCAACGCGTTTCTGGGATCCAGTCCCCTTCTTCAGGACCAAGAGAATCAACAATATGGCATATTGTTGATGTATTAGTGGGTCCATTGGACGGATGGTACTGTTCACTTGCCTGGGAAAGTGAACTGGACCGGCCACCAAGTTCACATGCTGGTAAGCAGCTGGCAGAGGGAAACACCAGGGGATATGCGGTACCCCGGCAGCTGGCGCTATGAACTCAGTACAGTCTCATGTAGAAATGGCAGCTCCTGCAGGCTGAGAAGTGGATGCGTCCGTGTTGGATGGATGGATAGCAGCAGCGGTCGGGCTGGACGATTGAGGCAGCTTTTATAGTAGACAGCCGACGTGGATGGTCACAGCAGCAACAGATAGGGGTACACAGTAAGAGAGGTACAAGTCAGCAATAGCAACAAAGAAACAATATAGTGTGACATCATGAGGACCTGTGAACTAGCAATTAAACTAACACATTTCCCAGGCACCTCCCATAGAGAATAGGTGCCTTAAGTACCTGCAACCTCTCAGATGACCTAAGAGACACTTCCAGGTTAGGGGACACTGGCCCTTTAAGAAAGGGGGTGTGCCCTTAGAAAAGATCCAGGAAGCCTGCAAGATGTACACAGCATCCTGGAAACAGCAGTGATGACCTGAGAACTAGAAACTAAACTAACACATTGCCCAGGCACCTCCCATAGAGAAGAGGTGCCTTAAGTACCTGCAGCCTCTCAGATGACCTAAGAGACACTTCCGGGTTAGGGGGTGCTGACCCTTTAAAAAAGGGGACATGCCCTTAGAACAGATCCAGGAAGCCTGCGAGATGCACACAGCATCCTTGAAACAGCAGTGAGGACCTGAGAACTAGCAACTAAACTAAAACATTGCCAGGCACCTCCCATAAAGAAGAGGTGCCTTAAGTACCTGCAGCCTCTCAAATGACCTAAGAGACACTTCCGGGTTAAAGGACACTGGTACTTTTAGAAAGGGGCCGCACCCTAAGAACAGATCAAGGAAGCCTGCGAGATGTACACAGCATCCTTGAAACAACAGTGAGGACCTGAGAACTAGCAACTAAACTAAAACATTGCCAGGCACCTCCCATAAAGAAGAGGTGCCTTAATAACCTGCAGCCTCTCAGATGACCTAACAGACACTTCCAGGTTAGGGGACACTGGTCCTTTAAGAAAAGGGCCGTGCCCTTAGAACAGATTCAGGAAGCCTGCGGGATGTACAAAGCATCCTGGAGACAGCGGCTGATGTGGGGATGGGGTAACCACCGCAGGACGGCCAGTCGAGTGAGAGAGCTGACATCCCCACTGGAGAAGGGGGCAGGACAGTGTGAGGACATCAGTGTGGGCGTTATACCCTTTTTATTATATATAGACTCAAGTCTGCTAAAAAAAGGCAGCTACGTATGCGTAATAGCTCTACTTTCTGGCTCATAGAGTGGGATGTCAAGTAAGGTACTCTCATCTACGACTTCTAAATGCTCCAATACTATGTGTGTATAGAGATTGTCTTAAGACAGCACATTTAATTTGCCACTATTGTGGATGAATGCTTTCTGTCCCTGCATTCAACTTAAAAGGACACGGGGAGGAGCTTTGTACAGCCTCTATCAGGGAACCAATCAGCATCAGTGGGCGTGCCCTTGGGAGCAGTGATTGGCTGAGTAAACTAACAATGCTCCTCCCTCTATGTCCTTTTTAGACGAATACAACCTCAATATAATTTCACTTAACAAATGGCATTTAAAGTTCCACCATTAGAATGAGTTAAAACCTTGCTTCTCGTCTATATAATATAAATATAATGGATCTTCTCCCTGGATAATAGATGAGAGTAGAGAATTAAAAGTCTTTAAATTAGACAACCCCTTTTAGAGAGGAGATAACATTATATTTACAATTTTCAGAAACTTTTTGAAGTTTTAATTGGACAAATAGTTTTTTTAATATAGAGGCGCAAACAAAAATGAGTATTTTTAATGCCTCTAATTAGTCGGAACGACAAATAGGACAAATAGACAAATATAGAGGCAATTTAATTTCTCGTATTGAGGTCTTGCCAAATTTTTAGTGAAGTTCTTATTGTACAAATAGTTTTTTTTTAATGCAGAGGTGAAAAAAAAGTATTTTTAATGCCTCTAATTAGTCAGAGCAACAAATAGGACAAATATAGAGGCAATTTTCATCACCTGTAATATACATTAGCACCCACTAGTTAAGGCATGTGTAAGATGTAATTTAAAGGGATATTTTTAAAAGATGACGAAAAATGTTAAAAAACTTTACTCTTAAAAACTATTTAAAGGGGTTTTGTCAACTGGTTTTAGCTACCCCATCTGAGACCAAAATGGTGTAAGGGTCAATACCTTGATTCCAGCAGTATATCACTTACTGGGCTGCTTGGTAAAGTTTTAATGAAATCATAGTTTTATCGGTGGCAGATCTACCAGTTCACTGAATGCTGAGCTCTGTATAACCCTGCCTGTTATGATCCGGAACCATGGAAGACCATCACAAATCATTGGCAAAAAGGTGACAAGAGCATTGGCAACTAATCTGGCCGCCATCCCCTTACTAACCAACACAACTAGAAGTAGCCGAGGGGTGAACTAACATCCTGTGCACCGCGAACCCAGCCGGAGAACTAACTATCCTAAAGGTAGGAAAGATGAATAACTCTCTGCCTCAGAAAATAGACAAGAATAGCAAGCCCCCCACATTCAAAGACTGCGGTGATATAGGAAAAACACAATACACAGGTAGATGACAGGATTAGCAAAGGTGAGGCCCCCGCTGACTAAAATAGGAAAGGACAGGAAAGGGACTGATGGTTGCCAGAGAAAAACCCTGCAAAATACCAACTTCCTGATAGTACAAAAAGGCCCTCAGATCGCACGATCTGAACTCCGTCCTATACCAGGTGCCCTTGTCATACCAATAAACAGAAAACAAGAATTATAACAAATTCAACAAGCCACAAAAACATGGACCCAAAAAGGAGCTATACTCCACACAGAACTGCAGGGAGTTACTCAACAATCCACTGAGGGGAAAATCCCTGGAAGGAAATAAACTGAAACCAACCACAACAAATGACAAACCCAGATAAACAAAAGAACCAGACAATAAATAAAGAGCAAGCACTTATCTGGGGAAGATGTGGTGTAGAGCAGGATTAGGCAGGCTGGAGATACAAAGAACAACTGACATCCGGCAACAGCCTGCAATCAGACCAGGACTTAAATAGGCAGAGAGTTAGGAAAGGAAACACCCACTGCACAACACACCTGGTCTCTATCCAAACCCTTCCTGGCCACCAGAGGGAGCCTCCCAGCAGCCAAGACATAACTAACATTCACAACACCTGCCCACACCAATGATTGGTTACTTCCTGAGCATAGTTAGAAAGCTACCAATCAGTGGCGGGGGCGTGTTGTTTTCTGATGATAATCTCCTGTTGATAAAACACTGATTTTATCAAAACTACATTATGAAGCCCAGTAAGCGACACATCGCTATAATCAAGATACTGTTTCAGAAAAGGTGGTAAAACATGGTGACAGTGACAGATTTCGATTCAAGAAACTTTTTGAATATACAATATAGGATTAAAGAATTGTTAAGAGAAAGGTTAACTTAAAACTTCCAAAAAAACAATTGCAAATTCCTGTCTGATCATTCCGCACCACAGAAGAAGCTTTTAATTTCTTTTATTTTCCAGATTGTTCACACACAGCAGATGTGTGGTAAAAATATAGTAAATATAAATAATCATTAATTATATACATTTGCCTTTTCGCTGACAGATATGTGAAATATATTATTTCTGAACTTAAAATGTAGCATTGGAGACAGATGGCAAAGTATCACTTGAATCCTATACATTCATTGCAGAGCTGGAAAAAAATGCCATATGTACAAGTGGGTTTCTTGGAATGGCTGGTAAGAATTATGTTCAACCACATTTCTTAATTAGTGATGCAAAGAGTTAGGAATGGATTCAAACAGTGAAAAATGAATATTTATCACCATATATAATTTTTAGAAGGCACTTGGGGTAACAAAAATATTCACAAAAACTTTAAAAAATTAAATTAATCTCCTTGATGATGTTCAAATATACGGAACAAAAAAATCTAAATGCAACACTTGTTTTTGCTCCCATCTTTCATGAGCTGAGCTCAAAGATCTAAGACTTTTTCTATGTACATAAAAGGCCTTTTTCTTTTAAATAGTGTTGACAAATTTGTCTAAATCTGTGTTAGTCATTACTTCTCCTTTATGGAAATAATCCCTCACGATGCTGAGCATGATTGTTACACAGGTACGCCTTAGGCTGGCCAACATGATTATTGCACAGGTGTGCCTTAGGCTGGCCAGCATGATTATGGTACAGGTGCCCATTAAGCTGGCCAGTATGATTGATGTACAGGTGCGCCTTAGGCTGGCCAGCATGATTATTGCATAGGTTCGTCTTAGGTTGGCCAGCATGATTATTGCACAGGTGCGCCATAGGCTGGCCAGCATGGTTATTGCACAGATGTGCCTTAGGATGGACAGTATGATTATTGCACAGGTGCTCATTAGGCTGGCCAGCATGATTATTAAACAGGTGCCCATTAGGCTGGCCAGCATGATTATTGCATAGGTTCGCCTTATGCTGGCCAGTATGATTATTGCACATGTGTGCCTTAGGTTGGCCAGCATGATTATTGCACAGGTGTGCCTTAGGCTGTCCAGTATGATTATTGCACAGATGTGCCTTAGGCTGGCCAGCATGATTATTGCACAGGTGGGCCTTTGGCTGTCCAGTATGATTATTGCACAGATGTGCCTTAGGCTGGCCAGCATGATTATTGCACAGGTGTGCCTTAGGCTGGCCAGCATGCTTATTGCACAGGTGCGCCTTAGGCTGGCCTAATAATTATTAGTTAAGTTTCCTAATAATTCTGCACAGTAATAGTTACCTGTATAAACAGATATCCTCCTAAGATAGCCAAATCTAAAAAAACCCCACTCCAACTGCCAAAAAATATTAAGCTTTGATATTTATGAGTCTTTTGGGTTGATTGAGATTATAGTTGTTGATCAATAATAAAAAAATCCTCAAAAATACAACTTGCCTAATAATTCTGCACACGGTGTATACACACGTTGTGAAAATTGTTGGCACCCCTCGTTTAATGACAGAAAAAAACACAATAAGAGAAATAACTTGAATCTGACAAAAGTAATAATAAATAAAAAAATCTATCAAAATGAACATATGAAGGTGAGACATTGCTGCTTTTCTGCTTCCGTGTCACCAGTTGCCCACCTGCTGCAGCGGTCGCCTCAGGGTCTCTGCTTCACCTCTAGGGACGCTGCAGGGTCTTCTCTCCAGGACGGCTTCTGGCGACAGGTATGTCAGGTTCTGAGTCATGACGCCACTCTCGGTTTGCGGTCAGTATTAGGGGTGACCGCCACTGCAGTTTTAACGAGCGTCTGGGGCTGATGGTGTTTGCAGTCTGGTGGTATAGCCTCACGAGAGTGAGGCTGGCCCCAGGGGCTCGGTGTATGTGTGTGGAACAACAGGTCACAGAAGAACTCACACACAGACCAGAAATGTCTTTCAATTGTTTACTCACTTTCTGCTGGTAGAGTGAGGCAACCCGGGCGATACTGAGATGAACTGGAGAGAACCAGGTTTTCCTTCAGGCTTAAATAGAGGTGACTGTAAGCTCGCCTTCCTAGCACTTCTTGTTTCGGATAACCCCCGACTTGAAGTATATGGGATTCATCCAGGGAAGTCGCAACTGCCTTTTCTCCCCTTTCTGGCCCGTTTGCTGGCAGCGTGGACCAAGTAAAGATGGCTCCTTGTCCTATCTCACTTATGGGCCCCTCGTTGCTACGTGTGCTGCAGACACTGTCTTGGTTGGTGAGACACCTGGAGTGCCCTCAACGGCAGGTTTTAGCAGGCCACTAAATGGATGTCTGGCTCTAGGGACCTGTCCCTGTGCGTGCCTGGTCTACCAGGAGTCCCCATACTCAATCACCTCGCTTCTTCCTGAGGTGTCTTTCAAGATGACTGTGTGGCAACCGAACTCCCCCGCAAACAGCCACTACACATGCACCCTGCACCCTGACTAGTGCCTCCGCTTGTTTGCGTCCTCACTTCAGACTTGGCTGCCTCCATCTCCTCTCTCTCTGACTGCCACTGCACAACTCGCTTTCAGCATCTTCACCGCACCACTAGCTGAGATGTGGAGGCCACGCCCCCTCCTGGATCTGCCCAGGGGTCTCCTCTAAGGTGTGTGGGAGACCTGGTTGCTATGTGTCTGTACGTACACACCCTATCCAGCCTTTAGGATTACCTGTTTGTACTCACCCAGCGTGGGTGCAGTACTCAGTGGTGCTGTTATGATCTGGAACCATGGAAGACCACCATAAATCATTGGTAAAAGGTGACAAGAGCATTGGCAACTAATCTGGCCGCCATCCCCTTACTAACCATCCACACTAGAAGTAGCCGAGGGGTGAACTAACATCCTATGAACCGTGAACCCAGCCGGAGAAGCTAGCTATCCTAAAGGAAGGAAAGATGAATAACTCTCTGCCTCAGAAAATAGATAAAGAATAGCAAGCCCCCCACATTCAAAGACTGCGGTGATATAGGAAAACGCAATACACACAAAGATGATAGGATTAGCAAAAGGTGAGGCCCTACTGACTAAATAGGACAGGATAGGAAAGGGACTGATGGTGGCCAGAGAAACACCCTACAAAAATCCAAAAAACCTGATAGTACAAAAAGACCTCAGATCGCTAGATCTGAACTCCATCTTATACCAGGCGCTCTTGTCATACCAATGAACAGAAAGCAGGAACCATTAAAAATTCAAGAAGCAACAAACACATGGACTTATAGGAGCAATACTCCAAACATAGCTGCAGGGAGCTTTCCAGCTAAGCAACTAAGAGGGAATATCCCTGCATGCAAATAAACTGAAAACAACCACAGTAAATGACAAACTCAGATAAGAGCAAAAAGAACCAAACAACAAATAAAGAGCCAAGCACTTATCTGGGGTAGATGTGGTCTGGAGCAGGATGTAGCAGGCTGGTGAACAAAGAACAACTGACATCCGGCATAGCCTGCTAGCAGACCAGGGTTTAAATAGGCAGAGAGTTAGCAATGGAAACGCCCATTGCTCAACACACCTAGTCTCTGTCCAAACCATTCCTGGCCACAAGAGGGAGCCTCACAGCAGCAAAAGCATAACTGACATTCACAACAGTACCCCCCCCCTTGAGGAGGGGTCACCAAACCCTCACCAACGCCACTGGGTCGCTCAGGATGAGCATGATGGAAGGCGCAAACCAACCTGTCCGCATGAATGTCAGAAGCCACAACCCAAGAGTTATCCTCCTGCCCATAACCCTTCCATTTAACAAGGTACTGAAGCTTTCGCCTACTGCAACAGGAATCCAGAATTTTTTCAACCCCATACTCCAGATCCCCTTGTACCTAAACAGGGTCAGGAGGCGCTGCTGCAGGAACTGTTGGCTCCACATGTCTCTTCAAAAAGGACTTATGGAAGACATTGTGAATCTTAAACGACACAGGCAGAGTCAAACGGAAAGATACAGGGTTGATAATCTCCGAAATCTTATAAGGTCCAATAAATCTGGGCTTAAATTTAGGAGATGGAACTCTCATAGCAATATTTTTAGAGGACAACCACCTCATGTCCCCCACTTTAAACCGGGGATCAACAGTCTGACGCCGGTTGGCAAATTTCTGGGCAGATTCTTGGGATTGAAACAATTTATCCACTACCTGCCCCCAAATCTGCTGCATTCTGTTTATCACCGAATCCGCCCCTGGACAGTCAGACGCCTCAAGCTGCCCCGAGAGGAACCTGGGATGATACCCAAAATTGCAGAGAAATGGGGACACCAATGTGGTAGCGCTAGCTCTATTGTCAAGGGTAAATTCAGCCAAAGGCAAAAACGAAAACCCAGTCATCCTGATCCACAGAAACAAAACACCGTAAATAGGTCTCCAGGGTTTGGTTAGCCCTTTCAGTCTGACTGTTGATCTGAGGATGAAACGCCGAGGAGAAACACAACTGAACACCCAATTTGGAACAAAAAATCCTCCAAAACCTGGATACAAACTGCACCCCTCTGTCAGAAACAATGTTTTCGGGAATATCATGCAAACGAACAACATGTTGGAAAAACAAAGGCACCAACTCTGATGAAGATGGCAACTTAGATAGGGGAACCAAGTGGACCATCTTGGAGAATCTATCACAGATCACCCAAATCACAGTCATTTTCTGAGAGACAGGAAGCTCTGAAATAAAATCCATAGAGATGTGTGTCCAAGGTCTCTTAGGTACCGGCAAAGGCAATAATAGCCCACTAGAACGTGAACAACAGGGCTTGGACCTAGAACAAACTCCACACGACTGCACAAAACTACGGACATCCCGGGACAGGGAAAGCCACCAAAAAGAGCGGCTCACAAGATCCCGAGTACCAAAAATGCCAGGATGACGCGCCAAAACAGAACAATGAACCTCAGAGACAACTCGCTCTCTCCTTTGGTCTGGGACAAACAGTTTCCTCATAGGACATCTTTCAGGTTTATCCCCCTGAAATTCCGCCAGTGCCAACCGAAGATCAGGTGAAATGGCAGAGAGAACTACACCATCATTCAGGATAGTAGACGGCTCGACAACCTCCAAAGAGTCAGCACAGAAACTCCTGGAAAGGGCATCGGCCTTAACATTCTTGGTGTCTGGCAAAAAAGAAACCACAAAATTAAACCGGGTAAAAAACAAAGCCCACCTGGCCTGCCGAGGATTCAACCTCTTGGCAGATTCCAGATAGGTAAGATTCTTGTGGTCCGTAAGCACCACAACTTGATGTCTAGCCCCCTCCAACCAATGTCTCCACTCTTCAAATGCCCACTTCATAGCCAATAATTCCCGGTTCCCCACATGATAATTCTGTTCAGAAGGAGCAAACTTCCGAGAGAAAATGGCACAGGGCTTAAGTTTAACTGAAGTAGCGTCTCGTTGAGACAGAACAGCTCCTGCTCTGATCTCTGAGGCATCGATCTCAACCTGAAATGGGCGAGACATCAGGTTGCTGCAGGACTGGGGCAGAAGTGAATCGCCTTTTAAGCTCCTGGAAGGCCACAATTGCCTCTGGGGTCCAATGCTCAGCATCAGCTCCCTTCTTGGTCAAATCTGTCAGAGGTTTGACAATGGCAGAAAAATTGGCTATAAATTTACGTTAAAAATTATCAAACCCCAAAAACTGCTGCAGGGATTTTAGAGAAGTCGGTTGCACCCAGTCGTAAATAGCCTGAACCTTAACCGGGTCCATTTTGATAGCGGAGGGAGACAAGATGAAGCCCAAAAAGAAAATCTTTTGCACCCCAAAGAGGCACTTTGAGCCCTTAACGTACAGTGCAAGTGCATTATCCTTAAGTATCTGAAAAACAGCCCGTACTTGCCCAACATGTGGGTCCCAATCATCAGAAAAAATCAAGATGTCATCCAAATAAACAATCAAAAATTTACCAATAAGGTCCCGAAAAATATCATTCATGAAGGACTGGAAGACGGAGGGGGCATTAGTGAGCCCAAAAGGCATCACTAGGTACTCAAAATGCCCCTCAGGAGTATTAAAAGCCGTCTTCCATTCATCACCCTCCTTAATAAGGATGAGATTATACGCACCCTTAAGATCCAGTTTCGTAAACCATTTGGCACTCTTCACTCTAGAGAAAAGATCAGACATCAGAGGCAAAGGGTACTGATATTTGATTGTGATTTTATTAAGAAGGTGGTAATCAATACAAGGTCTCAACGACCCATCTTTCTTAGTAACAAAGAAAAAGCCAGCACCCAAAGGAGAAGATGAGGGCCGAATGTGCCCCTTGTCCAATGATTCCCTGATGTATGACCACATGGCATCATGTTCGGGCACAGACAAGTTGAAAATCCGCCCCTTGGGAAATTTACAACCGGGCACCAACTCAATGGCACAGTCACAGTCCCGGTGTGGGGGCAGAGAATCAGATTCCTGGTCATTAAATACATCACGGAAATCAGACAAGAAGACCGGAACATCAACCGCATGAGCAGACGTGGACGACACGGAAAGGTCCTGATGCAAACCTTGACAACCCCAACTAGCTACCGACAAGGATCTCCAGTCAAGAACTGGATTATGGGTCTGCAACCACGGAAATCCCAGTACCAAGGTATCCTGTAGATTATGCAATACTAAAAATGTACAAGTTTCCTGATGCGCTGGTGCAATTCTCATAGGCACCTGGGTCCAATATAGGGGTTTATTTTCTGCCAAAGGGGTAGCATCAATGCCCCTTAAAGGAATAGGAGTTTGCAAAGGAACCATGGGGAAACCACAATCCCTAGCAAACCCAAAATCCATGAAATTGAGGGCTGCCCCTAAGTCCACAAAGGCAAATGCAAAAAAGGAAGACAATGAGCAAATCAATGTGACAGACAAAAGAAACTTTGGTTGCAAAAAACCCACAGTAACAGAAGTAGCCAATCTCCTTTCACGTTTAGGGCAAGCAGAGATGATATGAGAAGCGTCTCCACAATAGAAGCACAGTCTATTCTTCCATCTAAACCCCTGCCGACTAGCATTAGAAAGGACCCTATCACACTCCATAGGCTCCAAAGGCTGTTCCACATGCACAAAACCAGCAGGTATCTTCCTGCGCTCACGTAACCGCCTATCAATCTGAATGGCTAAGGTCATAGAGGCATCAATACCAGAAGGGACGGGAAATCCTATGAAATCCTACCATTACATCCTTCACAGTATCCGCAATACCCTTCCGAAAAAGAGCCGCAAGCGCATCATCATTCCATTTGGTAAGGACCGCCCACTTTCGAAATTTCTGACAAAAAGTTTCTGCAGAATCCAGACCCTGAGTTAAGGACAACAAGGCCTTTTCTGCTTGGTCCACAATATTGGGTTGGTCATATAATAAACCCAAGGCCTGAAAAAAGGAGTCCACATCACTGAGAATCAGATCATCAGATGCCAAAGAAAAGGCGCATTCCTGAGGGTCACCACGCAGCAGGGAGATGACAATCTTAACCTGCTGTACGGGATTCCCTGAGGACTTAGGGCGCAGGTCAAAAATAATTTACAATTATTTTTTAAGCTGAAAAATCTCGACCTATCTCCCGAAAAAAATTCAGGAACGTGAATCTTAGGCTCTGCAAGGGGAGTCTGTGCAAGAAAAGACTCTATACGACGAACCTTAGCATCAAGATGAGCAACACACTCACCCAATTCATCCATGCTAGGAAAAATAAATCTTCCACAGAACTGAAAGAAAAAGAGGAAAAACACAAAAAAAATAATCTTTCAGCAGACTTTTTTTTTCCCTTCTTAAGAGTACCCTTTATATTTGTTGGCCGGATGTACTGTTATGATACGGAACCATGGAAGACCACCATAAATCATTGGTAAAAGGTGACAAGAGCATTGGAACTAATCTGGCCGCCATCCCCTTACTGACCATCAACACTAGAAGTAGCTGAGGGGTGAACTAACATCCTGTGCACCGCGAACCCAGCCGGAGAACTAGCTATCCTAAAGGAAGGAAAGATGAATAACTCTCTGCCTCAGAAAATAGATAAAGAATAGCAAGCCCCCCACATTCAAAGACTACGGTGATATAAGAAAACAGAATACACACATAGATAATAGGATTAGCAAAAGGTGAGGCCCTACTGACTAAATAGGACAGGATAGGAAAGGGACTGATGGTGGCCAGAGAAACACCCTACAAAAATCCAAAAAACCTGATAGTACAAAAAGCCCTCAGATCGCTAGATCTGAACTCCATCTTATACCAGGCGCTCTTGTCATACCAATGAACAGAAAGCAGGAACCATTACAAATTCAAGAAGCAACAAACACATGGACTTATAGGAGCAATACTCCAAACTTAGCTGCAGGGAGCTTCCCAGCTAAGCAACTAAGAGGGAAGATCCCTGCATGCAAATAAACTGACAATAACCACAGTAAATGACAAACTCAGATAAGAGCAAAAAGAACCAAGCAACAAATAAAGAGACAAGCACTTATCTGGGGTAGATGTGGTCTGGAGCAGGATGAAGCAGGCTGGTGAACAAAGAACAACTGACATCCGGCATAGCCTGCTAGCAGACCAGGGTTTAAATAGGCAGAGAGTTAGCAATGGAAACGCCCATTGCTCAACACACCTAGTCTCTGTCCAAACTATTCCTGGCCACAAGAGGGAGCCTCACAGCAGCAAAAGCATAACTGACATTCACAACATGTGCCTGACCAGGTCAGAGGCGCCACACTTCCACAGAATTAAAAAAAAAAATCTCATGAAATCGGCCTGAACAGAAATGATGGTTCCTTCCTTCCTCCCTTAACTTAATATTTTGTTGCACAACCTATTGAGGCAATTGCTGCAATCAAACCATTCCTGTAACTGTCGGTGAGACTTCTGCTCTTCTCGACAGTTATTTTGGCCGCTCCTCAAGAGCAAACTGCTCCAGTTGTCAGGTGTTTGCCGGTTGCCTATTCCAGATGCCATGTTTCAGCTCGTTCCAAAGATGCTCAATAGGAATTAGGTCAGGGCTCATAGAAGGCCACTTCAGAATGGTCAAATGTTTTCCTCTTAGCCATTCTTAGCCCAGCCCCGTGTGCATAGTACATCCTGCGTCATCCACAGAGAGGTTTCCATTGCACTCCTGCGCATGAGCACTTTGATCTGCCCGGCTAGTACAGTAGTGCGCATGTGCGGGCGGTTTTGACCTTTTCTCATGCCTGCACATTACAGTACTTTGCACTGCCCTAAGCAGGGCAGATCAAAGTGTGCCTGCACAGGAATGCAATGGAGACTTCTTTCTGAATGAGGCAGGATGCATCATGCACACAGGGCAGGACAGGAGAATGCCAATCGCAAGAAGAGATGGGGCACCGTACCGAGAGCAGTGACACCCATCGGACTGGACGGCCCTGTAGGTGAATATTTTAAAGGGTTTTTTTCTGTTTTACAGAAAAAATGAAAAAAGGACACAAATTTTGCATCCCCTTGTGACATTTTTCTGGGTAATTTTCCCCCATATTATTCAACTAATCAGTACCATATTGTAGACGGTATAAGAAACTTTAGTGATGAAAAAAAAGAAAAAAAAAACACAAATTTTGCATCACACTTGTGACTTTTTTGCCCCAAATTAGAAAACTTTCCCAGTATTAGTCAACTACCCAGCACCATGTTTTAGGTGATATAAGCTACTTTACTTTGCACTATGAGATGTTTTATTCTCTGATTTTTTTTTGAGTGATTAAATAAATGAAAAAGTCACAATTTTTGCATCAAACTTGTGACTTTTGTGCCCCTAATTAGCAAATTTCCCCCGTATTAGTCAACTACCCAGCACCATGTTTTAGGTGATATAAGTTACTTTGCTTTACACTGTGAGATGTTTTATTTTCTGCATTTTTTTGAGTGATGAAAAAAATGCAAAAAGTCACAATTTTTGCATCAAACTTGTGACTTTTTTGCCCCAAATTAGCTAAGTTTACCCGTATTTGTCAACTACCCAGCGCCATGTTTTAGGTAATATAAACTACTTTGTTTTGCACTGTGAAATGTTTTATTTTCTGCATTTTTTGAGTGATGAAAAAAGTCACACTTTTTGCATCAAACTTGTGACTTGTTTTGCCCCAAATTAGCTAATTTTCCCCATATTAGTCAACTACCCAGCGCCATGTTTTAGGTGATATACGCTACTTTACTTTGCAGTATGATAAGTTATATTTTCTGTATTTTTTAACTGATGAAATAAATTGCAAAAAGTCACATTTTTTGCATCAAACTTGTGACTTTTTTGCCCCAAATTAGCTAAGTTTCCCCGTATTAGTCAACTACCCAGTACCATGTTTTAGGTGATATAAGCTACTTTGTTTTGCACTATGAGATGTTTTATTTTCTGCATTTTTTGAGTGATGAAAAAAGTCACACTTTTTGCATCAAATTTGTGACTTGTTTTGCCCCAAATTAGCTAAGTTTCCCCGTATTAGTCAACTACCCAGCGCCATGTTTTAGGTGATATATGCTACTTTACTTTGCAGTATGATATGTTATATTTTCTGCATTTTTTGAGTGATGAAAAAAATGCAAAAAGTCACAATTTTTGCATCAAACTTGTGACTTTTTTGCCCCAAATTAGCTAAGTTTACCCGGATCTGTCAACTACCCAGCGCCATGTTTTAGGTGATATAAGCTACTTTGCTTTACACTGTGAGAAGTTTTATTTTCTGCATTTTTTTGAGTGATGAAAAAAAATGCAAAAAGTCACAATTTTTGCATCAAACTTGTGACTTTTTTGCCCCTAATTAGCTAAGTTTCCCTGTATTAGTCAACTACCCAGCACCATGTTTTAGGTGATATAAGCTACTTTGCTTTACACTGTGAGATGTTTTATTTTCTGCATTTTTTTGAGTACTGAAAAAAAATGCAAAAAGTCACAATTTTTGCATCAAACTTGTGACTTTTTTGCCCCTAATTAGCAAATTTTCCCCGTATTAGTCAATTACCCAGCGCCATGTTTTAGGTGATATAAGCTACTTTACTTTGCACTATGAGATGTTTTATTCTCTGAAGTTTTTTGAGTGATGAAAAAAATGAAAAAGTCACAATTTTTGCATCAAACTTGTGACTTTTTTACCCTTAATTAGCAAATTTTCCCCGTATTAGTCAACTACCCAGCGCCATGTTTTAGGTGATATAAGCTACTTTGCTTTACACTGTGAGATGTTTTATTTTCTGCATTTTTTTGAGTGATGAAAAAAATGCAAAAAGTCACAATTTTTGCATCAAACTTGTGACTTTTTTGCCCCAAATTAGCTATGTTTACCCGTATTTGTCAACTACCCAGCGCCATGTTTTAGGTAATATAAACTACTTTGTTTTGCACTGTGAAATGTTTTATTTTCTGCATTTTTTGAGTGATGAAAAAGTCACACTTTTTGCATCAAACTTGTGACTTGTTTTGCCCCAAATTAGCTAATTTTCCCCGTATTAGTCAACTACCCAGCGCCATGTTTTAGGTGATATACGCTACTTTACTTTGCAGCATGATAAGTTATATTTTCTGCATTTTTTAACTGATGAAAAAAATTGCAAAAAGTCACATTTTTTGCATCAAACTTGTGACTTTTTTGCCCCAAATTAGCTAAGTTTCCCCCTATTAGTCAACTACCCAGTACCATGTTTTAGGTGATATAAGCTACTTTGTTTTGCACTATGAGATGTTTTATTTTCTGCATTTTTTGAGTGATGAAAAAAGTCACACTTTTTGCATCAAATTTGTGACTTGTTTTGCCCTAAATTAGCTAACTTTCCCCGTATTAGTCAACTACCCAGCGCCATGTTTTAGGTGATATAAGCTACTTTGCTTTACACTGTGAGATGTTTTATTTTCTGCATTTTTTTGAGTGATGAAAAAAATGCAAAAAGTCACAATTTTTGCATCCAACCTGTGACTTTTTTGCCCCTAATTAGCAAATTTTCCCCGTATTAGTCAACTACCCAGCACCATGTTTTAGGTGATATAAGCTACTTTGCTTTACACTGTGAGATGTTTTATTTTCTGCATTTTTTTGAGTGATGAAAAAAATGCAAAAAGTCACAATTTTTGCATCAAACTTGTGACTTTTTTGCCCCAAATTAGCTAAGTTTACCCGGATCTGTCAACTACCCAGCGCCATGTTTTAGGTGATATAAGCTACTTTGCTTTACACTGTGAGAAGTTTTATTTTCTGCATTTTTTTGAGTGATGAAAAAAAATGCAAAAAGTCACAATTTTTGCATCAAACTTGTGACTTTTTTGCCCCTAATTAGCTAAGTTTCCCTGTATTAGTCAACTACCCAGCACCATGTTTTAGGTGATATAAGCTACTTTGCTTTACACTGTGAGATGTTTTATTTTCTGCATTTTTTTGAGTACTGAAAAAAAATGCAAAAAGTCACAATTTTTGCATCAAACTTGTGACTTTTTTGCCCCTAATTAGCAAATTTTCCCCGTATTAGTCAATTACCCAGCGCCATGTTTTAGGTGATATAAGCTACTTTACTTTGCACTATGAGATGTTTTATTCTCTGAAGTTTTTTGAGTGATGAAAAAAATGAAAAAGTCACAATTTTTGCATCAAACTTGTGACTTTTTTACCCTTAATTAGCAAATTTTCCCCGTATTAGTCAACTACCCAGCGCCATGTTTTAGGTAATATAAGCTACTTTGTTTTGCACTATGAGATGTTTTATTTTCTGCATTTTTTGAGTGATGAAAAAAGTCACACTTTTTGCATCAAATTTGTGACTTGTTTTGCCCCAAATTAGCTAAGTTTCCCCGTATTAGTCAACTACCCAGCGCCATGTTTTAGGTGATATATGCTACTTTACTTTGCAGTATGATATGTTATATTTTCTGCATTTTTTGAGTGATGAAAAAAATGCAAAAAGTCACAATTTTTGCATCAAACTTGTGACTTTTTTGCCCCAAATTAGCTAAGTTTACCCGGATCTGTCAACTACCCAGCGCCATGTTTTAGGTGATATAAGCTACTTTGCTTTACACTGTGAGAAGTTTTATTTTCTGCATTTTTTTGAGTGATGAAAAAAAATGCAAAAAGTCACAATTTTTGCATCAAACTTGTGACTTTTTTGCCCCTAATTAGCTAAGTTTCCCTGTATTAGTCAACTACCCAGCACCATGTTTTAGGTGATATAAGCTACTTTGCTTTACACTGTGAGATGTTTTATTTTCTGCATTTTTTTGAGTACTGAAAAAAAAATGCAAAAAGTCACAATTTTTGCATCAAACTTGTGACTTTTTTGCCCCTAATTAGCAAATTTTCCCCGTATTAGTCAATTACCCAGCGCCATGTTTTAGGTGATATAAGCTACTTTACTTTGCACTATGAGATGTTTTATTCTCTGAAGTTTTTTGAGTGATGAAAAAAATGAAAAAGTCACAATTTTTGCATCAAACTTGTGACTTTTTTACCCTTAATTAGCAAATTTTCCCCGTATTAGTCAACTACTCAGCGCCATGTTTTAGGTGATATAAGCTACTTTGCTTTACACTGTGACATGTTTTATTTTCTGCATTTTTTTGAGTGATGAAAAAAATGCAAAAAGTCACAATTTTTGCATCAAACTTGTGACTTTTTTGCCCCAAATTAGCTATGTTTACCCGTATTTGTCAACTACCCAGCGCCATGTTTTAGGTAATATAAACTACTTTGTTTTGCACTGTGAAATGTTTTATTTTCTGCATTTTTTGAGTGATGAAAAAAGTCACACTTTTTGCATCAAACTTGTGACTTGTTTTGCCCCAAATTAGCTAATTTTCCCCGTATTAGTCAACTACCCAGCGCCATGTTTTAGGTGATATACGCTACTTTACTTTGCAGTATGATAAGTTATATTTTCTGCATTTTTTAACTGATGAAAAAAATTGCAAAAAGTCACATTTTTTGCATCAAACTTGTGACTTTTTTGCCCCAAATTAGCTAAGTTTCCCCGTATTAGTCAACTACCCAGTACCATGTTTTAGGTGATATAAGCTACTTTGTTTTGCACTATGAGATGTTTTATTTTCTGCATTTTTTGAGTGATGAAAAAAGTCACACTTTTTGCATCAAATTTGTGACTTGTTTTGCCCTAAATTAGCTAACTTTCCCCGTATTAGTCAACTACCCAGCGCCATGTTTTAGGTGATATAAGCTACTTTGCTTTACACTGTGAGATGTTTTATTTTCTGCATTTTTTTGAGTGATGAAAAAAATGCAAAAAGTCACAATTTTTGCATCCAACCTGTGACTTTTTTGCCCCTAATTAGCAAATTTTCCCCGTATTAGTCAACTACCCAGCACCATGTTTTAGGTGATATAAGCTACTTTGCTTTACACTGTGAGATGTTTTATTTTCTGCATTTTTTTGAGTGATGAAAAAAATGCAAAAAGTCACAATTTTTGCATCAAACTTGTGACTTTTTTGCCCCAAATTAGCTAAGTTTACCCGTATTTGTCAACTACCCAGCGCCATGTTTTAGGTAATATAAACTACTTTGTTTTGCACTGTGAAATGTTTTATTTTCTGCATTTTTTGAGTGATGAAAAAAGTCACACTTTTTGCATCAAACTTGTGACATGTTTTGCCCCAAATTAGCTAATTTTCCCCGTATTAGTCAACTACCCAGCGCCATGTTTTAGGTGATATACGCTACTTTACTTTGCAGTATGATAAGTTATATTTTCTGCATTTTTTAACTGATGAAAAAAATTGCAAAAAGTCACATTTTTTGCATCAAATTTGTGACTTTTTTGCCCCAAATTAGCTAAGTTTCCCCGTATTAGTCAACTACCCAGTACCATGTTTTAGGTGATATAAGCTACTTTGTTTTGCACTATGAGATGTTTTATTTTCTGCATTTTTTGAGGGATGAAAAAAGTCACACTTTTTTGCATCAAATTTGTGACTTGTTTTGCCCCAAATTAGCTAACTTTCCCCGTATTAGTCAACTACCCAGCACCATGTTTTAGGTGATATATGCTACTTTACTTTGCAGTATGATATGTTATATTTTCTGCATTTTTTGAGTGATGAAAAAAGTGCAAAACGTCACAATTTTTGCATCAAACTTGTGACTTTTTTGCCCCAAATTAGCTAAGTTTACCCGTATTTGTCAACTACCCAGCGCCATGTTTTAGGTGATATAAACTACTTTGTTTTGCACAGTGAAATGTTTTATTTTCTGCATTTTTTGAGTGATGAAAAAAGTCACACTTTTTGCATCAAACTTGTGACTTGTTTTGCCCCAAATTAGCTAACTTTCCCCCTATTAGTCAACTACCCAGCACCATGTTTTAGGTGATATATGCTACTTTACTTTGCAGTATGATATGTTATATTTTCTGCATTTTTTGAGTGATGAAAAAAGTGCAAAACGTCACAATTTTTGCATCAAACTTGTGACTTTTTTGCCCCAAATTAGCTAAGTTTACCCGTATTTGTCAACTACCCAGCGCCATGTTTTAGGTGATATAAACTACTTTGTTTTGCACAGTGAAATGTTTTATTTTCTGCATTTTTTGAGTGATGAAAAAAGTCACACTTTTTGCATCAAACTTGTGACTTGTTTTGCCCCAAATTAGCTAACTTTCCCCCTATTAGTCAACTACCCAGCGCCATGTTTTAGGTGATATATGCTACTTTACTTTGCAGTATGATATGTTATATTTTCTGCATTTTTTGAGTGATGAAAAAAATGCAAAAAGTCACAATTTTTGCATCAAACTTGTGACATTTTTAAACAAATTAGTACATTTTCCCCATATTAGTCAACTACCCAGCGCCATGTTTTAGGTGATATAATCTACTTTGCTTTGCACTGTGAGATGTTTTATTTTTTGCTTTTTTTATTTCTCTATTTTGAGTACATCGCTGACCTACAATATGTTTATGCTGATTTTGCAAGTTTTACATATACATATTTTGTTCTATCAAAATGTAAATGTGAAACATTAGGTCTTGGGGTTTTTTTTTCTGCCAAAAAAAATCTCTTTTAAAATTGAAGACAGTAGCGTTGGTTTTGGATACTTAAGTCAGATAATAAAATGTTCTCGTATGCTGCATTCAATAGCAAACTGTCATGTACTTGTCACATTTCATCTTTCACCGTTCATTATTTCGCATCATACGTGCCGGAACACTGAAGGTCAAATGTCTTTGTTTAAAGTTCATATTTAAAAAATCAGTAAAGTTTCATTTCTTTGTCGTCTTCCCATCTCCCGGAGTTGCTATCCTAAGTAACTTCAATTTGCTGTGTTTTTACAAACTTGTATCTGGCTGTTCCTAAATAAACTTTGCCAGTTTAGATGCTCGGCTGTAAAATGGAGCTGACAGGTTCGCTGAAGGAAATGTTTTCACTTCTTTTTTTACCTTTATGTCAATAGTAAAAAGATTTTCAGCAGCAACAAGATAAAAAAGGAAGGAAATGTGTAAACTTACTTAGTGAGAAAAAGAACGCAATCATTACATATAGAAATTGCAGAATAGCAAAAATTTACATTTGACAATCTTTCTATAAAGACACATCTGCAGGTTTTTCCCTTCGTTCTCTATAAAGACACATCTGCAGGTTTTTCCCTCCGTTCTCTATAAAGACACATCTGCAGGTTTTCCCCTCTGCTCTCTATACAGACACATCTGCAGGTTTTTCCCTCCGCTCTCTATACAGACACATCTGCAGGTTTTCCCTCCACTCTCTATACAGACACATCTGCAGGTTTTTTTCTCCACTCTCTATGCAGACATATCTGCAGGTTTTCCTCTCCCCTCTCTATAAAGACACATCTGCAGGTTTTTCCCTCCGTTCTCTACAAAGACACATCTGCAGGTTTTTCCATCCGCTCTCTATACGGACACGTCTGCAGGTTTTTCCCTCCACTCTCTATAAAGACACATCTGCAGGTTTTTCCCTCCGTTCTCTATAAAGACACATCTGCAGGTTTTTCCCTCCGTTCTCTATAAAGACACATCTGCAAGTTTTCCCTCCACTCTCTATACAGACACATCTGCAGGTTTTTCCCTTCACTCTCTATACAAACACATCTGCAGGTTTTCCCTCCACTCTCTATACAGACACATCTGCAGGTTTTTTTCTCCACTCTCTATACAGACACATCTGCAGGTTTTCCTCTCCCCTCTCTATAAAGACACATCTGCAGGTTTTTCCCTCTGTTCTCTACAAAGACACATCTGCAGGTTTTTCCATCCGCTCTCTATACGGACATGTCTGCAGGTTTTTCCCTCCACTCT